>NC_053493.1:57904910-58204910 GCF_905171775.1 Rana temporaria | reverse complement strand
CAGAACTACAAGTCCCATCATACCTCTGAGTAATTGTAACTGCCAGCCTTGCAATGGCTTATGGGAAATGTAGTTCCACAACAGCTGGAGGGCCCCAGGTTGCCTATCCCTGGTTTACATGCGCTCCTGAAAAAGGATTGCCACCCAATTATACAAATATCTGGGGCTGTGTCACCCTTTAGCACACAGGATACAGAACAGAATCTTTGATGTTCTGCAGCCTCCAATAAACACAGATAATGTTATCATGTCAGTCTGGACCAGTGACACCATAGTCACCTAGGAAGAGGAGCCAGTCACCACTGCTGTTTAGTCATTGTTTACATGAGCTACAATCTCGCCTGCCAAAGACTCATCAGTGTTATCTACAATTCCCAGCATGTGTAATTCATGTCAGGATAACCCAGGTGGGATGACAGGGCAATTGGGACAAACAACTGGGAGTCTGACCTCCCTCATTGTGACATATGAGCCTGTGATTTGCCTGGGAAATGGACCTTCATCTCACAACACTGAGCTTTTATGGCCTCCTTTACTTATCTAAATCAAAGGCTCAACTGTCAAAGTGAAAAGCAGATCAGAGAGAGTGAAGCGGACTCTACAAGGAAGACACCACAGAATCTACATTGATTACTCTGCTTTGATCAGCAAAAAATATTAGTAATTTTGTTTTGTTGAGCTGGATGATCCCACAACATGTCCTGATTGCATCTTTGCATGTCTGAGTTCCAAACTGATGACAGCATAGAGCTCCCCATCTGCTGGTCATTTCATGAATAATGTTGGCGTCACAAAGTACGGATGAGGAGCAATCACCATGTAAAAAACACAAAGAGGCTGCCACAGCACACAAGTCCGGTCCATTCTCCAAACTTTTTCCCTTACAAGATCTCAAATTGTGAACCATGGTGCTACAAAGGGGGGGGGGGGGGGGGGGGGTGGCTTGAAAAAAAAAAATCACATGGACAGACATGGTTACAGGTGGGGAGGCGCTGCTAAAAGATGGGGGGGGGGGAGGGGAGCCATATCTATTAGAAGGAATACTGATGGAAAAAGCCAATTTTTGTGGGATTTTAGGTACACTGGGATCTATGTACTCAGGAGTGTGGAGGAGGAACTTGCCGACTTTCCATTACCATGACTGCTTGTGGTCTTTGGTACACCAGGAACTTTCCACCGTCACTCTCCACCTGGCTCAGTCTTTCGCCAGGTTAATATTCTGCTTTACGTTACAACAGCTTGTCATTCCCTGGATATCATATATCCACCATATTATTCCATCTCCCCTTCATTTACTTCCTCAAACTTGCATAACTCATCATTTGCCTTTTTTGAGAATTTGTTATTTATTTTTTAATCCTGTTTTCCCGCACAGCCTCAAGACAAAGCTCAATACAGTTTATCGCTACTGAAAAAAAAAAAAAAAAGTACATCTAGGACTAGCAACTCTAGGTAATGTCACTACTCTCTATATATTAACAGGAAAAAAAAAAAAAAAAAAAATCAGGAATCTACACCCCCCCCCCCCCCCCCCCCCCAATGTATTGGTCATAATACATTGCCATAGATATTGCACTTAGCTGTGCCCAATAACAGACCCTAGGACCAAGACCCTCCTTTAGGCTTCATGTACACTACAGCTCCTAACATTTTTAGGAGCTTTTTTTGCCAAAGCTTCTCAACTCATTTAGGAGCTGTTGTGGTTAGGGGGATGTTCAACTTCCCTCGTCTGAACACGGAAGAATCGCGTTCAGGATACCGTGATTTTAGTGGCGCTTTTTGACCACTAGCGGGGTGCTTTTAACCCCCACTGGTGGCCAAATAAAGGATTAAATGTGCTTGTGTATCGCCGCTGCAGAAGCGCTTTGTAAGCACTTTGGCAGTGCCATTTATTTGAATGGGCAGGAGCTGCGTATACACCACTACAAAAATGCTGGGACTGCAGGGAAGGCGTTTTTCAGGCACTATTTTTAGCCCAAAAGCGCCTGAAGAACGCCTCAGTGTGAAATGGGTCTAAAACTTCAGGCACACAAATATCCATATAAATGTATTCCTGAATAGTTACAAAGAATATAAATCCACTTTGTGCACCAAATGCCCTTGCAAATACTAATATTACTTTAAAAAAAGTAGCAGTGACATCATTGTGCTGTACATAACCTGAGCAGAGAGCCGAGCTGTGGGAGGGACACAGCAGGCTCCACCCACTACAAACTGACTGCAGCGAACCACAGGATGGGGGGGGGGGGGGAGGAGATTGAACCAGTCTCCCTGAACAAGAAGATAGAATCAGTGACCGGTCTTTATTACAGGAAGCTCCTGCACAGAGGGAAAGTTTAATGCTGGACACCTGCACAGATCTGGAAGAAATACACAAAAAACATCAAAATTAAAAAGAAGAAGTCCTGTCAAAGCTCGTTTGGCTGTACTTCTATGGATCCCTCCCTTCTAGATTGTAAGCTCTAACGAGCAGGGCCCTCTGATCATTCCTGTATTAAATTGTACTGTAACTAAATGTCTTCCCTGATGTTGTAAAGCGCTGCGTAAACTGTTGGCGCTATATAAATCCTGTATAATAATAATAATAATAATAATAATAATAATCACTGGAGTGCATTCTGCGCTCCTGTAACCCGTTTTCAGCAGAGAGCGGAACTCAGCTCGGGTCAGGCTCAGCGTCATTATGGCCATGGAGTCGGAATCCGCCCAGATCCCTGGACTCTGAGCGAGCTGCTGAGAGCCTGAGCCAGCCACTCCTGCCCCCTCCACAGCCCTGCACTCCAGTGAGCGAGGTGGGGGCAGAGCAGAGAGCTGTAACTGACAGTCAGCAGCTCTCTGCTCAGGGAGCTGTGAGAACCCGAGCGATCAGAGAGGTTCGATCGCTTGCTTCTCAGCGTTAGAGGCTCCGGGGAACCGATGCTGCCTCCACCTAGGTAAGTATGCATCTGAGAAGAAGATCACACACACACACACACACACACACACACACACACACACACACACACACACACTTCTATTTAAAAATAATATACATGACTCTTGTATTTAGACAATCTGCTGATCCCAGAGTACAGCTTTAAAATTGGTCCAGCTTGGCTTGATGTACGCATTTACATCCGATACCCAAAGGGCCACTAGGAATACTGAAAAATCACTGTAGTAGTCCATGGCACTACATGCGGTGATGGTCATGACCTGGGTGCTGCCCCCCTCTACACACAGGAAGTTGCATGATCGGCATTGCTCCATACAGTCCAATATACTCACAATCACCGCTGTGAAAAGAAGCAGAACTAGGAGCGACATGAAATATATGCAATATCTACAGAACAGCATTTATGTAATTTCCTCACTATAATGAGCTATTAGCTGCCTAGTAAACAGCACAAAACGGAAGCATTGTGATGTAAACAAAACCTTCTGATCCATTTAAGATGTAAATACCAAATGAGCTGCATGTAGAGCGACAGGAAAACCTCTGCATGGCGGCAGTTACTCTCCATTAATGACATTATCATGAACCAATTCCTGTAAAGGGTTTTAATAATGTTAATGAGTAAATACATTGATGTTCAGGAGATTATATAGAAGTCATTTTATATGGAGAACTAGTGATGGAGAGACACTTTGCAGCATTCAGATAAAGTCCTGTACAGTAATCCCATAACAGACAGCCAGCCACTTGTATAACACAACAGTATAAATCCATGTCTCTCTGATTACACTTCTGTACACACGTCACGTCTTCTACATACACAACTGAAAATGTTAACATTTCACAGAGTCCAGCTACCGTGTCACTTATGTTTTTAGTGCAGATGTTTTGTATGTCTGTCCATCCAGTCTTAAGATTTATACAGCTAGGCCATTTAGCATAGTCATCCTGTTGACCCGCCGACTTCAATATTGCAATTCAAACACTAAAAGATATCCTTATTCTACAAAATCCACACACATCAATTGTTTACTGGCCCTGTAATTAATTTTCATTAATCTAACCATGTTGATCCACCTCATAACACCCTCCATGAGCTCCTGAACCTCCCCTCCTCCACCACCTCCTCAGATTGTTTAGAATGAGGAGTACACGTTATCTGCAGTCATGTACACTGCTCTATGCACACTACATATCCCATAGTCCATCTCAGGAGCAAGAACAGGAGAGTGGCTGCATCTCTACACAGAGGGACCATGGAGAATATATATATATATCCACCCTCCAACAGGAAATCAGATCACAGCAGCCTCTAGCAAGGTTGCTTCTAACCCCCGCTAGCAGCCGCAAAAGGGTTAAAAGGGGCCTTAAAGCGCTGCTTTGCCGGTGCCGCTGTCCATTGATTTCAATGGGCAGAGGTGCTTTAGGAGTGGTGTGTACTCCGCTCCTACAGCGCCTCAAAGATGCTGCTTGCAGGACTTTTATTGGCATCCTGCCAGCGCACAGCTCCAGTGTGAAACCCCTCGGGCTTTTTACATTGGAGACACAGCAGAGGCGTTTGGAAGGCACTATTTTTAGCGCTGTAGCGCCTCAGTGTGAAAGGGGTCTGGGTGTTGCAGACTTTAACTGTGCTCTGTTGATTAATGACTGCTCCAGAAGCAGGTCTGAAAATGTTTTCAAGCAAATCACAGGCAAGACTGCATAGCTAAAGTCTACACCATATAAGTCCAGCTCCCATCTGGGAGCATGTACGTCTAAAGGGTGTCCAGGGATTTGTTCTTCCACTTTTGCAATCAGCAGGAAGCCGATGTATCACCCCACCGGCTAGTTATGAAGAGTCAAATTAACAGTCACTGCTACAGGGGTGGGCTGAGGATATGCACACATTTCAACAATCCTAATAAAAAGTGTTGTATCAGTGATTTAATATAATGAATGCGACTTTAGTACTTCTTTAACCTTCTCTTAACAGTGTAAGCCAACTCTGGGCCCCCCAAAGACACGAGATCAGCATAAATACTAGATGATCCACCTGTCTTTATGGCTCCTGCAGCATGCTTTGCTATTAAACAATATAATAGCTCCTTGAGAATGTTCTAATCCATAGACTATTGTTCCCAATAGTTTCAAGCTGCCCCACATGCATCTGCTATTTCCATAACTGAAGACACAAGCACAGATGTTTACTATGAGGATGGGCCAAGATCTTTTAGATGCTAAACTGTATGCTGAAACCTTGCTGCCGTCATATCTACGGCCTGCTTAGTATCACTGCAGTGACAAAATACAGTTCTGAAGAAAAAAAAACACACACTTTCCTCAATTTTTAAAGCATGTAAAAAAATAAAAAAATAAAAAAGTTGGAAAGAAAGAAATGGTTTGTATTGAATACAGCACACTGCCAGGGAGTGTTGCAACAATGTGCTATGGCCCATGCTGACTCTGAAAGTCCAACCACCATAGTGGGAGAGAAGACAGGAGGAGGCTTACCACAAAAGGGATCACAGCCATACTTTGGAATATTTGTGCAGTGAATCAGTCGGTTTTCCCCTGGGAAGTCCAGCTCCACTCCTGGCTCGTCCCCCAGGTATGTGCAGAACAGAAAAACCAAAGCACATACAAGGAGTTTTTCAAGAGACAATTCAACACAAATCAATGACAAAGTGCCCCTCTGAAAGCATTCAATAGATCAGTGGTCTCCAAGGTGCAGCCCGGTGCCCAGAAGTAGCCCTTTGCTTGCATTTATCCCTCCCCTGGGGCACTATTCCACCCACAGACACCCAGGATGGGTCCACCAATCCACCCAGGATGGGTCCACCAGCCCACCCACAGACACCAAGGATGGGCCCGCCAGTCCACCCAGGATAAGGCATTGTGTTCTCCCACTGGCCCTAGTCCAACCCTCCTAAAGTCTGAAGGACAACTGGCTTTTTTTTTTTTAATTTGGAGACCCCTGTCAGAGGAACATCATGCTGCTCTCAGGGCCCCAATATTTTTTTATAGCTTTAGTGGCTCCCCCAAAAAAGCAAGGATTAGTCCAACCAGATTTTGATTCTAGGTTTGGTAGATCAGAAAATGCACTGGCTCTGGCTTTGAGAGTCCCCTCATTTCTTGTTGCCTTCATCAAGTTATTCAATTCCAAAAAGGCCAACCCTTTGGCAGTTAGGTATGAGCTTGGGTTTGGTTCGAACCTGGAAGTAAGCTGTCTGTGCCAGGCCAATCACCTGTGGGTGCGGGATTCACCAATCCACAGCTCCACTGATTTTTCGGACATCATTGACCTCACATTGCCTGCAGCCTCATCGCTGTATATCTGCAGTGCGAGATCCAAGGCACCACTGCATCTGCCCGCTATTATTCTCACCATTCTCCATTCTGGAGGCTTTGACAAAGGAAAAATCCTGCCTCTACCAATATGGCTGTCAGACAAAGTGCAGGACAGCGCACAGTCAGTAGTGGGGGAAGATCACAGATCAAGGGCAATACTAGGGACTGGTCCTTTGTGCTTCCAAAATAAAGTTCCTCTTACTCTTCAGATACCATATCAACCACACAGCCGGTGCATGGGTTTCAATGTGCCAACCAAACTGTTCTGCAAGATCAAGTAATAAAGCACAACCATCATGTAGTGCTGCAAAGCAGGAAGAACAACACGACTACGTAATCAGTAAATAATATGGATTCCCTATGTTAATATAGGGCTGCACATAGATTAGAAGAAAAAATAAAAATGTAATGTGGATGTAGTCGTAAACACATGAGACGTATTTAATATGGAACTAGTGCCTAAATTTGTTTTGTAATAAGCCTCTTGTAAGGCCCCTGTACAGCAGAGCTCAGTCAGAGAGGGAGCGGCACTAGGAACCAATCAGGTGTGCTGAATGCAGATGTGTCGCCAAGTCAAATGAATGTGTGCTTTTGTCTGTGCCCCATTGGAAAGATGTTCCATCGCTTCCAGACAGGAGGCGAGGGGAAACCTGAACCACAATAAAATTTGATAGAGGCTTTATCACTACCATATCATCTGAAATAAGGCTTTAATGTGGAATTCAAAAACCATAATCTTGGTGCAATTATATGAATAAACCACCTTTCTGACCAGGTTTCACTTTACACCAATATTTAGGGAGTTAGGTCAAACACTGATAATCTGCAGTCCCCCCCCATGCCCAATTCACTCTGCCCTCTTACTGAATATGCAATTCTCCTCCCTGCAGGCCCCAGTATTTCAATATGGCATGGCTGTGCACGGCTCTGTCCACACAGTCGTGTCCTCCATTCACTGAAATCCTTCAATGGGGAGGCTACAAATAATCTGTAGAAGCTTGAGCATTGCACCCACAAAGGTTGGTCGGGACCTGAGGCTGGAGGAATAGTCTGTAGAAGCCTGAGCATTGCACCCACAAAGGGTTGGTCGGGACCTGAGGCTGGAGGAATAATCTGTAGAAGCCTGAGCATTGCACCCACAAAGGTTGGTAGGGACCTGAGGAATAGTCTGTAGAAGCCTGAGCATTGCACCCACAAAGGGTTGGTCGGGACCTGAGGCTGGAGGAACAGTCTGTAGAAGCCTGAGCATCGCACCCACAAAGGGTTAGTCGGGACCTGAGGCTGGAGGAATAATCTGTAGAAGCCTAAGCATTGCACCCACAAAGGGTTGGTCGGGACCTGAGGCTGGAGGAATAATCTGTAGAAGCCTAAGCATTGCACCCACAAAGGGTTGGTCGGGACCTGAGGCTGGAGGAATAATCTGTAGAAGCCTAAGCATTGCACCCACAAAGGGTTGGTTGGGACCTGAAGCTGGAGGAATAATCTGTAGAAGCCTGAGCATTGCACCCACAAAGGTTGGTAGGGACCTGAGGAATAGTCTGTAGAAGCCTGAGCATTGCACCCACAAAGGGTTGGTCGGGGCTGGAGGAATAGTCTGTAGAAGCCTGAGCATTGCACCCATAAAGGTTGGTCGGGACCTGAGGAATAGTCTGCACGTTGCAACCACAATTCATTGAGTGTGGTTACAAAGTTTTGCAGGCTCATTGTAAACAGAATGTATAAAACGCACTTTTTTCCTCAATAAAAGTAATTTTTTAAATGTTGTTTTGCAACAGGTGGACTATGCCTTGAATTAGTATTTGGCACCCAGGTAATAAGCTTCCACTGATAACAGTACACATTCTGGAGTAGTGGATACCTGGCTCCCGGAACCGTCTTGCCTTGATTTATGTAGCATAAAAACAATGCATGATCCATTGTTTAATGACAATGAGGTACTTTGCTGAATGTTTATACTGCTGCATAATTACAAATCCATTTTTCCTGGAACGAATCAAACTATATTTGTACTCGGAGTCTCAGGTAATCGTGCTGGAAAGGTCTGAGGGGAAACAGGGAAAGTGACCTGGGGTGTGCCGGGGTCACGTGGTCAGTAAGCCTAAAAGGGGGCATACCCAAGCAGAAGTAAAAAGAGAAGAAATGCAAGAAAAAGGAGAAGGGTGGGTGGGACACGAGAGAAACTGTCAACAGGAAGGAGGATAGAGGGAGGGTTTAAATCCCTCCCGACTCCTCCTACAAAATCAGTCTTCCACTAAAGAAGCAGCAAGCCAAAGTAACACAGCCAACATTTTTAAAGGCCTGTGGGTTTTAACATCACCTAACTTTTTGGAGGCACTATATATAATCAAATATGGCTTCCTACTTTAAAAGAGTTTGATAATCTTTGTTGGGTCTCAACCTTAATGGCCTACTGCTGTGGGAACAAGACAAAAAAAAAATGAAAGTAGCTTGGGTTCATAAAATAAAAACTCTGATCTGCCAGTCACCTTCTCATCTCAAACTTTATCCCTCAACAATTCAAAAAATAGTTCAAAGTCGGATGAAGAAATGTTCAAAGTATAAATATCCGTCTGTGATGAACTTGTATAGTGACGGGGTTACTACGCCTGATATGATGAGCACAGAGGAACTTTTCTCTAGCCCTGAGAAAAAACCTTCACCTGTAGCAAGTGACATTCGGATCAGGTGTCATTCATGATTTAGCCTTTGTTTACATGACATCATCGGATACACCATCTCCTGGGAGGAACACATTCAATGTCAGCCAAGAAAAATACACAAATACACATGACTGGGCGGCAGGCTCACATTACACAGAACTGCATGTATAATGGCAGAAAGGCCTCCAAAGGATAAAGAGCTGGGGGTACCATCATCCAAACAGCAATTGGACGTGGTCTTGTGGGGGGAGGAGTCTCCTTGCACCCACTTACTACAGAACTATATTACCCAGACTGAAGAGCAAAGTCCACACAGCCACTGAAAAGAATGAAGACTGGTATAGGAAGAATATGCCAAAGAGAAGAAGCCCTTCTACAGCGGCCAACCTTACCAGTTTAAGTACCCATCCCCCAGACCAAGAACTCCAATGCAAACTAGGCACCCCCCAAAAGCACAAAAGATGACCCCAATTCACTATATGTAGACACCTCCTCTTCAAGACCACACACAGTATAGGCACACCCCTCTGTCAGACCCATAACACGGTATTAGAGACCCCCCCCCCCCCCCCACTTCATGACCTATAGTGCAAATGTAAGGGGACCCCACACTGGAGGAGGACAATGCACTTCAAATGTGTTTCTTTCATTCAACCCCCACAATGCAGGGTAAGCCCCGGCCCCACTGTTACCCTACAATTCAGGGAGAGTGGACCCCATCTGTCAACTCCATCATGAGGAGAACCACCAGCCCCCCTTAATAAAAAAGGATCCCCTCTCCGCCAGTATTGGGATAGAAGACCACCCATCTTCAGTCACCAGGGTGTGTGGAGAGCATGTGGGACCTCCCTTGTATTGGGGTGTATAGAAGGCTTGTGACATCCCCTGCACCGTATCAGGGCACATAGGTTTGTGAACCCCCCCCAGTGTCAGGGTGTATGGAAGGTTTGCGAGAATATCGGATTGTATAGGTTTGTGAGAACCCCCCGCAATATTGGGGTGTATGGAAGGTTTGCGAGATCACCCCCCTCCCGCAGTATCGGATTGTATAGGTTTGTGAGAACCCCCCGCAGTATTAGGGTGTATGGAAGGTTTGCGAGATCAGCCCCCCCCCCCCCCCCCGGAATATCGGATTGTATAGGTTTGTGAGAATCCCCCCCCGCAGTATTAGGGTGTATGGAAGGCTGATCAGACAGACCCCTTATAATGAACAGTTTCAAGACGTGTGGGACCCTCCCCTCCAGCAAGAGAGGTCTACGGTTGTGGCTTAGACACAACCATGTATGGTGCAGGGGCCCTTCTCTCACCCCCACCCCCATATGTATGGTACAGGGGCCCTTCTCTCACCCCCACCCCCATATGTATGGTGCATGGGGCCCTTCTCTCACCCCCCCCCCCATATGTATGGGGCCCTTCTCTCACCCCCCCCCCCATATGTATGGTGCAGGGGCCCTTCTCTCACCCCCACATATGTATGGTGCAGGGGGCCTTCTCTCACCCCCCCATATGTATGGTGCAGGGGGCCTTCTCTCACCCCCCCATATGTATGGTGCAGGGGCCCTTCTCTCACCCCCCCATATGTATGGTGCAGGGGCCCTTCTCTCACCCCCATATGTATGGTGCAGGGGCCCTTCTCTCACCCCCATATGTATGGTGCAGGGGCCCTTCTCTCACCCCCATATGTATGGTGCAGGGGCCCTTCTCTCACCCCCATATGTATGGTGCAGGGGCCCTTCTCTCACCCCCATATGTATGGTGCAGGGGCCCTTCTCTCACCCCCATATGTATGGTGCAGGGGCCCTTCTCTCACCCCCATATGTATGGTGCAGGGGCCCTTCTCTCACCCCCATATGTATGGTGCAGGGGCCCTTCTCTCACCCCCATATGTATGGTGCAGGGGCCCTTCTCTCACCCCCATATGTATGGTGCAGGGGCCCTTCTCTCACCCCCATATGTATGGTGCAGGGGCCCTTCTCTCACCCCCATATGTATGGTGCAGGGGCCCTTCTCTCACCCCCATATGTATGGTGCAGGGGCCCTTCTCTCACCCCCATATGTATGGTGCAGGGGCCCTTCTCTCACCCCCATATGTATGGTGCAGGGGCCCTTCTCTCACCCCCATATGTATGGTGCAGGGGCCCTTCTCTCACCCCCATATGTATGGTGCAGGGGCCCTTCTCTCACCCCCATATGTATGGTGCAGGGGCCCTTCTCTCACCCCCATATGTATGGTGCAGGGGCCCTTCTCTCACCCCCATATGTATGGTGCAGGGGCCCTTCTCTCACCCCCATATGTATAGTGCAGGGGCCCTTCTCTCACCCCCCATGTATGGTGCTCTGCCAGCAGCTGCTGTAAACTTGCTATAGTCCTTGTTGCACTCCTCTCCCCAACTTCTGTGTGGGAACCCCCACTTCTTCCTATACTGCAGTGTGCACAGCGCCCCCTATAATCTCCCCTCCTGTGTGCACGCCACTTACCTGTCCCCCGCCTCACACACACCTTGTCCCTCACCCCGGACAACTTCCAGCCACACACCAACTTTCCCCGCCGCTCCCATCACTTACCTACCGGGAGGAGACTAAGAGAAGAGCCGCCAGCACCGCTCTCCCCGGGCTGACACTTCCACAGATCCCACTTGTAGAGCTCCGCTCCCTCCTCCTCCTATACACGCCCCCGGGACCTCCCAGACACCGGCTCTGCGCGCTCCCGAATACGCTGCGCGCATCCGCTAAAGTTTCCGGGCTGCTAGTGCATGAGCGAGGTGGGCGGGGCTGACACTTATAGACAGCCGAGAGCTCTGTGTGTGCGCGCTTCAGTGGACCCTTGCAGGGACAGTCTCTGAGACATATTCATAGTTCCCACTGTGTCCCTCATCAGTTGTCCCTCATTTTGGTCTGATCTGTATAGTTATATATAAAATGCATTATTTATCAAAAAGTGTTTCCCGGCGTCGGCGATAAACCTTTCATCCATTTTCTAGATTGCTGCATTTGTAATTTTTAAAAGCCAATATAAAGGAATAGTAGTGATAAATAAAATACACTTGTGGGTTTAACTAATCTTTTTTGTATAATTCTCCTTTAATGGGGCGTGGCAAGGGGTGTGTCCTATGTCTGCATACTTTTGCTAATAGGTGTCCCTCATTCCCATCTCAAAAAGTTGGGAGGTATGTACAGGGCCATGAAAAAGTATTCCTACCCCTCAAGATTTTTCACATTTTGTGATGTTACAACTAGGGTTGTCCCGATACCGATACTAGTATCGGTATCGGGACCGATTCCAAGTATTTGCGGGAGTACTTGTACTCCCGCAAATGCCCCCGATGCCAGATCCGATACTCGCCCCCCCCGCCGCTACGCCGCATCCCCGCTTGGTTAATACGGGCGGAGAACATTACAGCTTTCATTTGAATAGCTGTAGTGATTCGCGCCGCGTATAGACACTCCCCCTTGCTCGGGTGAACTGTCCAATCCCGAGCAAGGGGGAGTGTCTATATGCGGCGCGAATCACTACAGCTATTCAAATGAAAGCTGTAATGTTCCCCGCCCGTATTAACCAAGAGGCGGCGCAGCAGCATGCAGGTAAGGGGGACATGGCTGCATATATGGGGGGGACATGGATTGGCTGCATATGGGGGGTACATGGATTGGCTGCATATGGGGGGGGACATGGATTGGCTGCATATGGGGGGGACATGGATTGGCTGCATATGGAGGGACATGGATTGGCTGCATATGGGGGGGGACATGGATTGGCTGCAAATGGGGGGTACATGGATTGGCTGCATATGGGGGGGGACATGGATTGGCTGCATATGGGGGGTACATGGATTGGCTGCATATGGGGGGGACATGGATTGGCTGCATATGGGGGGGACATGGATTGGCTGCATATGGGGGGTACATGGATTGGCTGCATATGGAGGGACATGGATTGGCTGCATATGGGGGGGGACATGGATTGGCTGCATATGGGGGGGACATGGATTGGCTGCATATGGGGGGGACATGGATTGGCTGCATATGGGGGGGACATGGATTGGCTGCATATGGGGGGGACATGGATTGGCTGCATATGGGGGGGGACATGGATTGGCTGCATATGGGGGGGACATGGATTGGCTGCATATGGGGGGGACATGGATTGGCTGCATATGGGGGGGACATGGATTGGCTGCATATGGGGGGTACACAGATTGGCTGCATATGGAGGGACATGGATTGGCTGCATATGGGGGGTACATGGATTGGCTGCATATGGGGGGTACATGGATTGGCTGCATATGGGGGGGACATGGATTGGCTGCATATGGGGGGGACATGGATTGGCTACATATGGGGGGTACACAGATTGGCTGCATATGGAGGGACATGGATTGGCTGCATATGGGGGGGACATGGATTGGCTGCATATGGGTGGTACACAACAAAAAGCATACATTTATTTTATGTGATAGACCAACACAAAGTGGCACATAATTGTGAAGTGGAAAGAAAATGATAAATGGTTTTGAATTTTTTTTAACAAATAAATATGTGAAAGGTGTGCTGTGCATTTGTATTTAGCCCCCCTGAGTCAATACTTTGTAGAATCACCATTCACTACAATTACAGCTGCAAGTCTTTTGGGGATGTCTCTACCAGCTTTGCACATCTAGTTTTGCCACAGATTCTCAATTGTATTTAGGTCTGGACTTTGACTGGGCCATGCTAACACATGAATATGCTTTGATCTTAACTATTCCATTGTATCTCTGGCTGTATGTTTGGGGTCGTTGTCCTGCTGGAATCTGAACCTCCACCCCAGTTTCAAGTCTTTTGCAGACTTTAACAGGTTTACTTCTAAGATTGTCCTGCATTTGGCTCCATCCATCTTCCCATCAACTCTGGCCAGCTTCCCTGTATCTGCTAAAGAAAGGATCCCGCAACATGATGCTGCCACCACCATGTTTCACAGTGAGGATGGTGTGTTCAGGGTGATGTGCAGTGTTAGTTTTCTGCCACACATAACGTTTTGCTTTTCTTCCACTTCACAATTATGTGCCACTTTGTGTTGGTCTATCACATAAAATCCCAATAAAACATTTATGTTTTTGGTTGTAACATGACAAAAAATGGAAAACTTCAAGGGGTATGAATACTTTTTCAAGGCACTGTACACTTTAAATAGGGTTGTCCCGATACCACTTTTTTAGGACCGAGTACAAGTACCGATACGTGTACTCGCCGATACCGAATACGATACTTTTTTTTAAATGCAGCCACGTGTCCCCAAATGCAGCCTTGTGTCCCCAAATGCAGCCATGTCCCTAATGCAGCCTTGTGTCCCTAAATTCAGCCATGTCCCTAATGCAGCCTTGTGTCCCCTAAGACAAAGCCAAGTCAATCCCGCCGCTGCCGACATCTAGTTACTATGCACTGGGGTTACACAACAGCTGTCATTTGCATTTGAATAGCTGGGTGTTTCCCCGCCGCGCCGTCATGTATAGCCCCTCCCCCTTGCCAAGAAACTTTGATAGACAGGTCACCCGTCGTATCAAAGTGCCCGGGCAAGGGGAAGGGGCTATACATGACGGCGCGGCGGGGAAACACACAGCTATTCAAATGCAAATGACAGCTGTTGTGTTCCCCCAGCGCATAGTAACTAGATGTCGGCAGCGGCGGGAGGAGGGGGGGGGATTGACTTTGCTTTGTCTAAGGTGGCAGCAGCTCTCCTCTCCCCCATACGAGGACTGCTCTGCTCCGCTCTCCGCCCCCTCTCCACCCCCTCTCCACCCGCACTCCACCCCCTCTCCACCCGCCCTCGGGAAAAAAAAAAAAAAAGTATTCTATCTGGCATCGGGAGTATTTGCACGAGTAGAAGTACTAGCGCAAATACACGGTATCGGTCCTGATACCGATACTAGTATCGGTATCGGGACAACCCTAACTTTAACCATTCACTACATTATACAAGCCATTGGCTCCCGCTGCTGTCAATCAAACTCAGTGGGCCATTTAGGTGAGAGAGGGGAGAGGACCAATCCGCAGCCCAGTGTCTGAATGGATATAGGGAGCTGCAGCTCCGCTCGGGTACCCCCATAGCAAGCTGCTTGCTGTGGGGGGGGGGCACTCAACAGGAGGCTGGGGCCAAGAGCTCCAGCTAAGTACCCGAGAAGAGGAGGATCCAGGCTGCCCTGTGCAAAACCACTACACAGAGCAGGTAAGTATAACATGTTTGCTATTTTAATAGAAAAAAAACGAGACTTTAAAGTGGTTGTAAACCCTTTACAACCAGTTTTACCTACAGGTAAGCCTAGATCAAGGCTTACCTGTAGGTGCAAGAAAAACCTCCACGGTTTAGGAGATATTTACAAATGAGAGAGGCGCCAATAGACAACGGCGCAGGCGCACTTTAGAGAACTTAAGAAACGGCGAGTGTGCCATTTCTAAAGGAGATTGTGCCGTGACTGGCGGCTCCCCCGCGCATGCGACCATCAATATAAGTATTTCTTCACTGATCACCATGTTACAGAATACTACCCTTTTATGGTAATTTTTATTATTATTATTATTATTATTATTATTTTTATTATTATTATTAATAATAATTAATATTATTATTCCTATTTTGTTTTATTTTATTTATTCTTATGTCTACAACATGCTGTTATGCTAATACGTTGTGCGCTATAGATGAAGTAATTAATAACAGGGGTTTCCTAAGACCTGAAATTCATTGGAAGGGTTCTTCCATGTTAAGAAGGTTGCGAAAGGCTGATGCATACTGTACATTCTTTTCTTCAGAGTGAAAGCCACAAGAAAATAAAATTTCATGATGGTTATAGTAATGATGGTAGACGTTTTCCTTTATATATATATATATATATATATATATATATATATAATTTTTTATATATATATATATATATATATATATATATATATATATATATATATATTTATTAATATATAAAGAAAATATATATATATATAAGTTAATACACCTTTAAACTGGTGTGACATCTACTTATAGTTAAGCAAACCTTAAGTTATAGCAGTTGAGTCACTTGGTAATTAAAAGCCACTTCTGAGGATATTGCTCACTTGTGACTTTAAGAGCTGCATTGTCCCTCATGGCTGTTGTGTCTACTGAGGAAATGCGTTACTGGAAACAGTCTCATACCTCAGGTGCTGAAGAAATCTCTTGATACTATTAATCCAAAAAAAAAAATGCATGCTACCACTGATCAGAAGAACAAAACAGGTGCTGCCAACACTTAGAGCTAGGGTTGCACTGATACCACATTTTTAAGACCGAGTACAAGTACCGATACTTTTTTTCAAGAACTCGCCAATACCAATACCAATACTTTTTTTGAATGTCATGTGACAGTTTTCAAAGCACAATTTTGTAAACAAGTAATTTTTCTCCTTCACTGATGTGTGCTGATGAGGCTGCACTGATGGGCACTGGTAGGCTGCACTGATTGGCACTGATGAGGTGGCACTGATGAGGAGGCACTAATATGCAGCACTGATGGGCACTGATATGCAGCACTGATGAGCACTCATAGGTGGCACTGATGGGCAATAATAGGTTTCACTGATAGGTTTCACTGATGGGCACTGATGAGGTGGCATGAAAGAGCACTGATGGGGTGGCACTGATGAGGAGACACTAATATGCAGCACTGATGGGTTCCGATAGGATTAGGTGGAACTAATGGGCACTGATGATGAGGCACTAACATGCAGCACTGATGGGCACTGAATTGATAGGTGGCACTGATATGCAGCACTAATTATCACTGACTGATGGGCACTGATAGGCGGCACTAATGTGTGGCACTGATGGGCGGTACAGATGGGTAGCAGTGATGGGCGGTAATGATAGGTGGCACTGATGGTGGGCACTGATAGGTGGCACTGATGGATGGCACTTATGGGCAATGATAGGTGGCACTGATGGGCAGGCACTGATGGGCACTGAAGAGCAGCACTGATTGGCAATTGCCATATTGATTGAAACAATAAAAGGATTCAAAGGATTTTGCGAGTAAGACAAATGCTTCCCTGTACCTGTTTCATCAGGATCGGCGACCCGTCAGATTCGGTAACAGAAGTGACGTTCCGTCAGAACACCAAAACGCCCATCTTGGTATACCCTGCACTCGGCCACAGTAAGCCTGCAGTCAGAAGGTGGCAGTGGACATCTTGTTACAAAAACACCCGGCCCATATAGATCTATATGGGCTGGGTGTAACAAGATGTCCGCTGCCACCTCATGAGTGGGAAAGCAGAGGAGTGCAGCAAGATAATGGAGAGGGGAGGTGGAGGTGAGAAGTGACACTATGCATAAGAGAGGTGGAGAAGAGCAAGGGCACTATGGAGCTAGGACTGAGGTAGAGAAGAACAGCAAAACTATGAAGAGGGGAAGTTTGAGGTGAATAGTGACACATTGTTGAGGAGAGATGGAGGAGAGAAATTACATTATGGAAAAGGGAGGTTTGAGGAGAATAGTGACACTATTTAGAAGGGAGATAGAGAAGAGAAATAACATTAAAGTGATAATAAAGGTTCATGTTTAAAAAAATACAAATAACAAACATGTCCATAGGTGTGCGCACAGGGTATGCCGGATGTGCCTGGGCACACCCTAATCACCCTGTACTGGGCAGATTCCCCCAGCTGCTTGGCTACAGAGAAAGGGACTGGGTAATCTCTGTCCCCAGTCCCTTTTTTTGTCTCAAAATTGAGACATCAGGGGCCCGTTTTTAGACCCCTAATATTTCACCAAAGCCCCCAATGGGGAACATAAACAAATTGTAAAAAAAAAACAATAATAAAAAGGATTGTGTAAAAATATTATAAAAAAAACGCAATTATAAAAATGTAATAATAAAAAAAAAATAAAAAAAAAATAAACTACTGACACCAACCTCTGCCCTACTGACCTAGTCCACTGCTCTACCGATGCTGTACATTGCCCTACTGCCCTATATATTTATACACACACACGCATTTGTGTTTCAGTTTTGGGGTGCACACCCTAATGCAATAGGTTGCGCACGCCTATGAACATGTCATACTTACCTCCACTGTGAAGCTCGTTTTGCACAGATCGTCCTCTTCTGGGGTCCCACAGCGGCTCTCGCGGCTCCTCCCTGCAATAGCTAACCCCCTCGGGAAGCTCTCTCCCTAGGGGGTTACCTTGCAGGCGTGTTTTTGTGGCATACAATAGGCGTCCATAGCCACCGATTGTATGACTCGGCCCCCCGGTGGTCCGTCATTGGATTTTATTGAAACGGGAGCCAATGGCTGCGCTGCTATCAATCTATCCAATGAAGAGCCGAGAAGCCTTGGGGAAAACGACGAGGGATCGCGCCCACGGAAGTTCGGGGGTCATGTAAGTAAAACGCGTGCTCGGGGGGGGGGGGGGAGGGGCGGAGAGTGCAAGGTGTTTTTTCACCTTAATGCATCCTATGCAAAAAAAAACATGAGGATATACAATCCCTTTAAGGATTGAGTAGTGAAGCAGAGCAATGGCACTATGGAGACAGGCAGTGGAGGAGATCAGCAACACTATGGAGAGGAGAGGTTTGAGGAGAACAGCGACACTATAGAGAGGTGGAGGGGAAAATGACACTATTGAGGCAGGAGGTGGAGGAGAACAATGGCATTATGGAGAGGGAAGGTGGAGGAGAGGAAGAACACCATGGGCGTCTGCTCCATAGGGCAAGGGAGGGTGTTCGCCCCCCCCCCTGGAATCAAGAGTAAGACACCACATTTAGCCACGGCCGCTTACCGCGCATCGGTGGGCCAGAGCCGCCTGCACCGCCGATTGTCACTGTCTGTCATGTCTACCAGTGTCATGTAAAGGGTCCAGTGATGCAGGGTGCTGTGTAATGTAAAGGGGTGCAGGGTGCTGTGTAATGTAAAGTTTTCCAGTGATGCAGGGTGCTGTGTAATGTAAAGCGGTGCAGGGTGCTGTGTAATGTAAAGGGGTCCAGTGGTGCAGGGTGCTGTGTAATGTAAAGGGGTCCAGTGATGTAGGGTGCTGTGTAATGTAAAGGGGTGCAGAGTGCTGTGTAATATAAAGGGCTCCAGTGATGCAGGGTGCTGTGTAATGTAAAGGGTTCTAGTGATGCAGGGTGTTGTGTAATGTAAAGGGGTCCAGAGCTGTGGGGTGCTGTGTAATGTAAAGGGGTCCAGAGGTGCAGTTGTGGAGAGGGGGTACACAGTAGTGATAAAGAGATATTGAAAGATGCATGGGGCACAGTGGGGTGTTTTTACATTTTAACGTGGGGGGGCACTTTTAACCCCCGCTAGCAGTCAAAGAAAGGGTTAAATGCGACTGTGTTTTGCCGCTGCCGAAGTGCCCCCCCCCCTGAAAATTTTTTAGCGGACGCCCATGAATGAAGAGTGGAGGTAGAGGAGAGTTATGCAACTATGGAGAAGGGAGGTGTAGGAGAGCAACGACACCATAGAGAAGGGAGACAAAGGAGAGCAATGACACAGAGGAAGTGGTTGGGGTGGGTGGGTTGCAGAAAAGTAAGGACACTATGGGGTTGGGAGACAACAACTCTATGGAGAGGAGAGGTGAAAAAGAGTAACAATATTATGGAGAGAGGAGGCAGAGGCACATTACTATGAAGAGGGGAGATGGAGGAAATCAAGAACACTATTGAGAAGGGAGGCAGAAGAGAGAAATGACACTATGGAGAAGAGAGGCGGGGGAGATGTATGACACTATGGAGAGGGGCATTAGTATGCTAAAAGGTGCACTAACTCACTCATACAGAGGGGATGTGGATGAGATGAACAATGCTATGGAAAAGTGAGAAAGTGAAGGCTGTTATGGAGATAGGAGTACTAATTCCGCGTACACACGACCATTTTTAATGGTCTAGAAAAAACAAAGTTTTTTTCAACCTGATTCTTGTGAAGCCTGCCTTGCTACACACGATCGTGAAAAAAAAAATGCTTGCGCAAAGCGCGGTGACGTACTAGGCGTACGACGGCACTATAAAGGGGAAGTTCTATTCAGATGGTGCCACCCTTGGGGCTGCTTTTGCTGATTTTGTGTTAGTAAAAGTTTGGTGAGAGACAATTCGCACTTTTCACTCTTCGTGCTTTTCAGTCTGTTACAGTGTGACGAATGTGCTATCTCCATTACGAACGCTAGTTTTACCAGAACGAGCGCTCCCATCTAATAACTTTCTTCTTCTGAGCATGCGCGTTTTTTTCACGTCATTAAAGCCTACACACGACCGGTTTTCATGACGTGAAATACGACGCTAAAAAATAGAGCATGTTCTATATTTATAATGGCCATGTCATGAAAAATGCTCTGGAGCCCACACAATCGTTTTTAATGACATTTAAAAAAAAACAGTCGTGTGTACGCGGCATTAGAGATAAGCAGTGGTATTGAGAGGGGAAGTGAAGGAAAATAATAACACTACGGAGATAGTGGGTGGAGGAGATGAGCAGCTCTATGGTTAGAGAAAGAGAAGATGAACAACACTACAGTAAAGGATGAAAGAGCAGGTTAGGAGTGTTAGGCCGGAGCTGTGGTGGCTTAATGCGATTGGCACTGCGCTGACAAGCCATTCACCTCTGCAGCTAGGGGTTCGGATCCCGGTCTCAGCTACATGTGAATTGAGTTTGGTGGTCTCAGCCCGGCTTCCGGTGGGTGTGCTATGCGAGGTAAGCCTGCGCTTAATACGCCCACCCCCCTCCCACAAAAACCACCACACTTACACGCACTCGAAATTGGGTTAACATGCACGCACTTTGACCACGCGGTCTCTAAAAAGAGAGGCGAAGGACTAACGGGGCTGGTTGAGCGGGCTAGATCCTCTCATCCCTTATAGGGAGTCCCTCTGCCCCGTTGGGCTTCAAAGCGGAGCAGGTAGGGCGGGCTGTGTGGGAGGACCCCCTCACACACCCACCATTGCCACCCGGCATGGAGAAAGGTGGCAGATTGCCTCTGGGGGAGGCCTGCCTACTCCCAACTCCTGCAGTCCAGCTCCTCTCTCGAGTACACGCACAAAATACACTTTAAAAAAAAAAAAAAGGAGTGTTAGGCCTCGTGCACACGATAGGTTAACCAGAGGACAACGGTCTGATGGACCGTTTTCATCGGTCAAAACCGATCGTGTGTGGGCCCCATAGGTTATTTAACCATCGGTTAAAAAAAAGCCAACTTGCTTTAAATTTAACAGATGGATTCCTAACCGATAGGTCAAAACCGATCGTTAGTAGGCACAACCATCGGTTAAAAATCCACGCATGCTCAGAATCAAGTCGACGCATGCTTGGAAGCATTGAACTTAGTTTTTTTCAGCACGTCCTTGTGTTTTACATCACCGCGTTCTGACACAATCGTTTTTTTAACGGATGGTGTGTAGGCGCGACGGACCATCAGTCAGCTTCATCGGTTAACCTATGACAACGGTCCTTCAGATCGTTCTCATCGGATGAACTGATCGTGTGTACGAAGTTTTAGGCATAGATAGGGTGGAGATAGGGTGGAGTGGGGAGGTAGCATAGTGCTACGGAGAGAGTAGTGTCAGTGGATGAGTGCTGTTTGTAATTATTTTAGTAGTGGGCAATGATTGTGACTTCACAAATCATTATAAATGATATAGAATAATCAAGGGCAATTGCACTTTAAAACAAATCTAAAAAAGCAGGTTTCAAATTAAAAGGCTGACGGGTAGTGAGGAACTCCTGTCAGCATCTAAAGTTTGATTTTCTTTTAATTTGAGGACCAGGGGGAAAATATTTATGACAAAAAAACCTCACCCATTTACACTTTGCCATTGTTGTGCATAACCGCAATAGCAACCCATTGTGAAAGTGGTGCAGAAAAGAACTACCTGAATCTGTCACACCTGTGAAAAATCCTAACAAAGCCGTCCCTCACTAGCTTCTTGAACGCAAGGCTTTCACAAAAATCGGTCTGGCTTTAAGCAAGTTCTTTCTAAATCCCGCAATAACTTGCTGCAGACCTCCGCAATGTCTCCTGGAAACAATGACAAAAGCTCCCAGGAGACGTTGCGGCATCGAGGAAGTGACGGAATACCTGCACACTACCCGATGAATCCATATACAGGAAGCGGCCAGTAACATAAAGGATCACTAAGGTTCGCCTGCCCCTGACAGTAACTTGAGCTGGGCATCGCCGCTTAGTAAAGGATTGGCTCGGCTGCTCAAGTCCTGCAAAGGGAACTGCGTTCCTGCTGTGAAAAAAGTGCAGGAACTCCGTTCCCACGCGTTCCCGCAGGACTTGAGCCCTGCCAACAACCATTTGTAGTGTTTCAGAAACCATTGTGTAACTAAGACTGTGTCCGATACCATCACGACAGGATTTTAAAGTTTGTTTCCTGTATTCTTTTGCAAATAGAGAATTTGAGAGTGGACCTAATAATATGGTTCATCTATTCTGGAATGAATGTGTGGTCTAGGTCAGTCTCCCATTTCGTAACCCAGAGCAACTGGTGTTCCTCTGGAGGTGTGATCAGCAAGTTATGTTATGGATAGAGTATGGGACAGTGTACCTTTGTCGGTACAGTATTCCTCAAAGACAGTAAGGGGATGTCTGTAAGTACTTGTTGATGTTAATGAATGTAAGAAATTATGTAACTGAAGAGCTCTCCAAAAGGCTAAAGGAAATGGGCCTCAGGAGCTCGTGAGAGTAGATACCGACAGCCAATTGTCAACCATCAGAAAATGAGAGGCCAGAAAACAACCAGAGTCGAGTAGGGCACGAAAGGTTTTATCTTGAAGAACTGGTAAGAATTGTGGGTTTCCCAGTATTGGGAACATTGGAGAATCTTGGAAAGAAAGTAAATGCCTTTGTGATAATAATTGCGAGCAGATTCATGTTGCAGGTTCTATCAGCAGATGAGTTTTCAGGTGATGCGGTAATGATTTATAACTAACACCACGGTGTTCTGGTAAAAGAAACGCCACTTTGAGCTTGTTCCAGTTGGCACCAGTCAATTACTCTACTCAAATGGTCTGCTTGATAGTATTTATGTACATCAGAAACTGCCAATCCCCCATATTGTTTAGGAAGGGAGTACTATTGGTAAAGCCTACAAAAATTTGGGTAAAATTCTAATTTTATTAATATTACAGCATCCAAACCAAGGCCCGGATTCAGAAAGACTTTACGCTGGTGTATCTATTGATACGCCGCGTAAGTTTAAAGATGCGCCGTCGTATCTCTGTGCGGTATTCTTGAATGTAGATACGCCTGAAATCTGGCTTCAGCTGACCGACGTAAGTCTTAGTACGCCGTCGTATATTGGGTGTATATTTACGCTGGCCGCTAGGGGCGCTTCCGTTAATTTACGAGTTGAATATGCAAATGACCTAGATACGCCGATTCACAAGCGTAGTTCCGTCCGGCGCATCTATATACGCCGTTTACGTAAGACGTCGGTCCGGCGTAACCTTACCCCTCATAAAGCAGGGGTAAGTCATGTTAAGGTATGGACGTCGGAAACGAACAGCGTCGTATTTTACATCGTTTGCGTAAGTCGTACGTGAATGGGGCTGGGCGTAGGTTACGTTACGTTCACGTCGACAAAGCATTGAGCCGACGTATCTTTGGGAGTATTTGCGACGTGACTCTGAGCATGCGCGCGCATGCGCCGTTCGATCCCCAACTCATTTGCATGGGGTCACGGCTCATTTCAATACAACACGCCCACTGCCTGAATCATTTGAATTAGGCGGGCTTACGCCGGAACCATATACGCTACGCCGCCGTAACTTTGTGCGCAAGTTCTTTCTGAATACACTACTCGCCTGACTAAGTTACGGCGGCGTAGCGCATATGAGATGCGCTACGCCCGCCTAAAGATACGCGCATCTTTCTGAATCCGGGCCCAAGAGTGGAATCAGCGATGCCACATGTCAAGTAAAGTATGGGTTTTGCTCAATAATGGGGGAAAATTGAGGTCAAAGGAGCATCACAATCTGGACGGGATGTAGGTTCCCAAATTTTTCAGAACGGTATCTGTCCATTTGAATTTAATGCTAAGGCCCCGTACACACGATAGAATCCATCCGCAGATAAATCCCAGCAAATGGGTTTCTGCGGATAGATTCTATGGTGTGTACACGCCAGCGGATCTGTTTCCGCGGAGAAATCTCCTCTGGGATGGATTCCAGCAGATCGGATATTTGCTGTGATGCACAACAAATCCATCTGCTGGAATCCATTCCAACGGATGGATCCGCTCGTCTGTACAGACTTACCGGATCCATTCGTCCAAAGGGATTCCCCGCACGCGTCGTAATGATTTGACGCATGCGTGGAATTCCTTATATGACAGCGTCGCGCCCGTCGCCGCGTCATAATAGCGGCGACGGCGCGACACGTCATCGGCAGAGGATTTCCGCGCGGATTTCAATGCGATGGTGTGTACACTCCATCGCATCGAAATCTGCGGAAATCTTTGAGAGGATTTATCCGTGGAAACGGTCCGCTGGACCGTATCCGCGGATAAATTCTCTCGTGTGTATGGGGCCTAAGCCGCAGAAACTGAAGGAAAGATGGAAATATTATTATTATTATTATACAGGATTTATATAGCACCACCAGTTTGTGCAGCGCTTAAATATCTCGATTCCCATCGCTGTTTTTTATATTTTTTATCAGGAGGTTCAAAAGAAATTAGTTTAATTTACTAATGTTCCCTGAGTGCCAGAAAAAAAATAATGCTGTATACACTGCAAAATAAATATATGTAACTCTTAAGTGTTTGCAGTTACACTATAGCCTAAACCTAACAAAGGATGTATAGAGCTACCACTCCTTAACAGGTGTGCCAACACTTAGAAAGCGCTGCTAGAGTAAGAGAAGTAGATGACAGTATTCATGATAGAGCTATTATTAAGCTAGAATTTAGTGTCACTCCTTACAATTGTTCAGTGCTGAGCTATTCTTGGAGTTTTAAGCAAAACATACGAATTGGTATTAATAAATAAGAAAAATCTAGTGAGTAGTGATGTACAGGGCCGATCCTAGGGTCACAGGCGCCTGGGTGCAGAAATATTTCTGGCGCCCCCACATGGGGGTCATCATTTTACTAACTCCTCCCCCTTACAAATGTTTCTATGGCAATGACTCAACCACAGAGATGCTGTGTCATCTGAATACATTGCACCCAGGCGCCTGCAGAGGTGGGGGCGCCGAACATCTAACAGACTCTCTAATAGAAGCCCTCTCTGTGTCCATCACAGAGGCCCCCCTCCAGGTCCCAATAAAGTACTCTGCTTCTCTTCCTGTATTTTGTTTATTGTTAAGAGATCATGTAAGGATCCCAGGGTAATGAAGACTTTGTGGGGGAGCATCTCTGTGGTTGAGTCATTGCCATAGAAACATGTGTAAAGGGGAGGAGTTAGTAAAATGACGACGCCCATGTGGGGGCGCCAGAAATATTTCTGCACCCAGGCGCCTGTTCCCCTCGGATCGGCCCTGTATACCTTTCAACCCAACCTGCAGAGAGCAGGATAGCAATCAATATCACCATAGACATACCTCATTCACATGCACCAATGTCTTCAAGGTTCTCAACGTAGCCAGCAGATTAATGCTAAAGACTGTATTCAGATGACATCCTCATGGGGCAAAACCGTATTTGCCATTGATTCAATTACCACAGGTCTAGGCTTACTCCCAAATGGCCTAGTCCATATCCAGTTTTGTTACCTATTTGTGCCACTTGCTGCAGCTCCTTTAATTGGGAGAGCTATAGCTTACAATGTTGGGAGTCACAGTGGCCCAGATTCTCAAAGGGCTTACGACGGCGCAACGCCATGTACGCCGTCGTAGGTCCTTTTCTGGGCCGTCGTATCTATGCGACTGATTCTTAGAATCAGTTACGCATAGATATCCATTAGATCCGACAGGCGTAAGGCTCTTACGCCGTCGGATCATAACTGCAATTTTTTTTTGCCCGCTAGGTGGCGCATCCGTCGTTTTCCCCGTCGAGTATGCAAATTAGCTAGATACGCGAATTCCCAAACGTACACGCGTCCGACGCAGTAAAGTTACAAAGTTTACGTTAGGCTTTTCCCGGGATAAAGTTGCCCCTGGGTCTATGAGGCGCAACCAATGTTAAGTATGGCCGTCGTTGCCGTGTCGAAATTTATAAATTTACGTCGTCTGCGTAAGTCGTCCGTGAATGGGGCTGGACGCCATTTACGTTCACGTCGAAACCAATGACGTCCTTGCGACGTCATTTAGAGCAATGCACGCCGGGATATTTTAGGGAAGGCGCATGCGCAGTTCGTTCGGCGCGGGGACGCGCTTCATTTAAATGAAACACGCCCCCTACCCGCCTAATTTTAATTAGGCGGGCTTATGCCAGGTGATTTACGCTACGCCGCCACAACTTTACACGCAAGTGCTTTGTGAATAAAGCACTTGCATTAAAAACTTGCGGCGGCGTAACGTAAATGAGATACGTTACGCCTGCCCAAATTTACTCCATTCTACGAGAATCTGGGCCAGTATGTTCTAGGATTTAAAATCACTGCAAGGAACTCTGTGAATCTGATTGTGTTCCAATTACTGTGCTTTATGTTGGTTGACTTAAAGCGGGGGTTCACCCTATAAAAAAAAACAAAACATTTTTTTTTCTTCTAGCATAAAATTCGGCATAGTAGCGCGAGCTACAGTATGCCTGTCTTAATTTTTTTATCCCCGTACTCACAGTGTAATCGTACATAGAAGATTCCGACTGCCCACGAGGAATGGGCGTTCCAATCCAGACGGAAGGTGATTGACGGCCGGCTCTGGCGCGTCACGCTTCTCCGGAAATAGCCAAAATAGGCTTGGCTCTTCACGGCGCCTGCGCATAGTCTGTGCGCAGGCGCCGTGAAGAGCCGAGACCTACTCCGGCTGTCTTCCGGGAGCGTGACGTGCCAGAGCCGGCCGTCAATCACCCTCCCTCTTGAACGCCCATTCCCCGCGGGCAGTCGGAATCTTCTATGGAAGATTACACTGTGAGTACGGGGATCAAAAAATTAAGACAGGCATACTGTAGCTCGCGCTACTATGCCGAATTTTATGCTAAAAAGTTGTTCTGCAGGGTGAAACACCGCTTTAAACTTGCTAGCTAATACATTTTGCTATTTTCCATAAAGTTGTGAGTCCAGTTCTTGCATGCTCATTATAGTGTAAAGAAACATATACTGACAGTGTCAGTGAGGTTGAGGCCTCAAACAGGGCTGGAGCAGGAGCAGAGGACTCAAATCAGCTAGCAACTCCTGCGGGGGTTGCTCTACATACACTCT
Organism: Rana temporaria; assembly: GCF_905171775.1. Taxonomy (NCBI): domain Eukaryota; kingdom Metazoa; phylum Chordata; class Amphibia; order Anura; family Ranidae; genus Rana; species Rana temporaria. The sequence goes on along the minus strand of NC_053493.1, from coordinate 58,177,685 downwards.
ACCTACAGGTATTAATGTTTTGTGAATGACTAATGTATAAGAGCAGCATTGGGAAAGTTCAAGGCAGCATTCTGATTCTGTTCCTGTATCACATGCCTGACGAACGGGTTCTGCATGACTCTGAAACGTTGCACTCTTCTTATGTTGTGATCATGCAATAAACTATTCGTCTGGATACTATTTTTTGTCAATCCAGGGTGTGCTGGCAAATATCTACTTTCTGATTTTGTTCCTGTCACCTGCTCTGGTACCTGTTGAAAGAACAACAGCAAGTAATGTGTAGTTGCTTTATACTGTGAACTATACTGTGTGCATTATGCCTATCTATACCAGTAGGTGGCACTGCAGTGTTATAATGTGTATTCTTTGGTAATGTAGTTAGAGGACGTACCTTTGTTCCTAAGTGGGTTTAGTTGTATCCTCCTGTTTCCTGTTCCATGATACAGAAATGCTTTGATATCCTCCATGAAGGTAAAGGTATATTCTGCATACAACAAGCTTCCAGCACATTATTCAATAACCTAATAGGTTATGGGCCCAGGCAGAACCAGCAAACCCAGCAGCACACCAGCAGCACCCAGGCACTGGAAAAAGAATAATGCTGTAACAGCACTGGTGAACGTAGTGAACCACAACTGCGGTTAGCAAGGACTTTAATGCAATTCTCTATATGACAACTCAGTATTGGGCCCCAGGCGTCACTCCTCGTATCAGAAGGGGTATCTATTCATCATCTCTGTGTCACATAAAGAAAGGCGTTGAGCTACTAAGCATGGAGGCATTACGACATGCGACCAGAGCTTAGCGTTTAAAAATATAGTTCAAGATCAATATTCAAATACACCTCTATATGCAGGTGATTATCAGTAAGGGACCCCAGGCGTCATTCCTCGTAACAGGAGTTTGGGGGTTCTCTACATCATATCACCATAAGCATATAGGGATGTATTAGGCCACTAGGGAGATGCTATGTTGCACGGTGAGGTGGCAATGCTGGGCATGGTGAGACGGAAATGCCGGGCATGGTGAGGCGGCAATGATGGGCACGGTGAGGCGGCAATGATGGGCATGGTGAGGCGGCAATGCTGGGCAGGTAAGGCGGCAATGATGGGCATGGTGAGGTGGCAATGCTGGGCATGGTGAGGTTGCAATGCTGGGCTGGTAAGGCGGCAATGATGGGCATGGTGAGGTGGCAATGCTGGGCATGGTGAGGTAGCAATGCTGGGCATAGTGAGGCGGCAATGCTGGGCATGGTGAGGCAGCAATGATGGGCACGGTAAGGTGGCAATGCTGGGCACTGGTGAGGCTGCATTGATCTCCTGTATCATGTCCACATTCTTTTACCATCTTTAGTATCATGTGCTCAGTTTCTAATCATCTCCTGTACCATGCCCGTAGCCTCTAACCACTTGTATCATGCCCGTAGCCTCTAACCACTTGTATCATGCCCGTAACCTCTAACCATCTCTTGCATCATGCCCGCAACCTCTGACCATCTCTTGTCTTACAGTATATTATATCTGCAGTCTCTGAGGGGGAGTCTGGAGAGGAGTCAAGAGTGCGAGCACCGCCGGGATGGGGGTCATGGGAGAAGTCAGATGTGTGTGGACTGTGGTGAGGAGACTATATGAAAAAAAAAAGAGCCACCAAGCTGGAGCCGTCTGATTGAGCCACGCATGGTGCACCTAAGAGGAGGTCCGTGACAGCACCGCCAGGCCAGTCTTAGGGGGGTCACTGATGTAATACAATTGTTAATACAATTGTTAATACAATAATGTAAGGGGCACTGATATAAAGGTTTCCCCCCTATATCAGTAACCCCCCCCCCCTTTACCTTAGTGTATTCTTTCTGCGGAAGGTAGTCTCTGGTGACCAGAGTCCCTCCCCCGCCACATTCCCAGTTGCCCCCCATGATGATTGCTCCACTTTTACTACTTTTAACTGAAATTTGCTGGTACTGTATATGCATATATCCCTAGCCCTATGTGCTTTCATATCTGTCTTATCTATATATAATAGACTCTTCAAATGTGCTTTAAAATGCATGGTTTTCCCTTTCATGAACAAGAAAAAAATGCCGCTGGTCTGGCATAATAATGCTGTGGGGCTGGTATGAAATTATTTCCAGGGCTGGTTTTTATTTAAAGTCCGGCCCTGGATGAAACACAAGAATTAAACATCAGTGAAACTTCAAGAGTTCGTTGCCATGTCTAGCAACAAATTTCAAAGCAAACCAGGAATAATACGCACCAACAATGGGGAGAATACATAAGCAAAGAAGTGGCCTCATACCTGAAGAGACAAGGCATAGTACAGCAGACATCTGCACCATACACTCCTACACAAAATGGTGTAGCAGAAAGTAAAAAACATACTCTTATAGAAATGGCCAGATGCATGTTGCCAGATGCCAACCTACCTCACAAGTACTGGGGAAAAGCAGTCATGACTGCAGCCTACCTACAGAACAGACTACCCTCAAGAGCCATTAAAAGTACTCCATTAGAAATGTGTCATGGATCAAAACCTAGCAAAGGGGAACATTAGAGTGTTTGGATGTAAAGCATATGCCTATTTTTCAAGTGAAAGGCGATCCAAGCTTGAGAACAGAGCCATAGAGGGCATTCTAGTAGGCTACAGCAAGCAAACTAAGGGTTATAGAATCCTACACCCAAAGACTGACAAAGTGACAATAAGCCGTAGTGTTTACTTTGACTTTGAGGAGAGCCCATCACCAGAAACACTGATACCCAAAAGCTGTGAAGTGAATATACCAAGCAAACCAGAAGAGAAGGTCAACCAAAGCGAACCTTTGGCTAAACCAAGTTCCCAACCAAATCCTGTTGAACTGTCTAAAGTCAGAAGATCCACTTGGACTACAAGGGGATACCACCCCCAAGCTTCCATACACTGTTAAAACACATAGCATACTTGAACCAACATCCTGGGAAGACATAGAAAAACTGCCAAAATGTGAAGCCAATATATGGGGAAAGGTAGCAGAAGAAGAATTAAAATCACTTCAGGAAAATAAAACCTGGACACCCACAGAGTTCCCTCCTAACAGAAAAACTATAGCAAGTAAGTGGACTTTCAAAGAAAAACCAGATGCAGAATGGAATATCCAAAAATACAAAGAAGACTAGGTGCCAAGAGTTATTCCCAGAAACCATCAGAGCGCTGCTTAGTGTTGCAGCCTGGAAGGGAATGCAAGTGAAACACCTAGACGTTAAAACTGCTTTCCTATATGGAGACATTGAGGAAGATCTCTACATGGAGCAACCACCAGGGTTTGAGCAAGGAGCTAACCCTGTGTGTAAACTTCAGAAGAGCATCTACTGTCTTAAGCAATCTGCAAGGATGTGGAATGAAAAAGTAAACAAAGTACTTACCAGAGAGAGATTCTCAATAAGTAAAGCAGACCCCTGTCTCTATTCAAAGAATCAAGAAGACAGATGGATATACTGTACATCCTTATCTATGTTGATGACATTATAACTTGTTTAAAAAAAGAAGGGGATTACAATCAGTTCACAAGCTGAAAGAACATTTTGAAATCAAAGAACTAAGGAACATTAACTACTGTATGGGAATCCAAATAGACAGAGAAGATGGAAGTTATCTTCTCAACCAATCTCAGAAAATCTCTGAAATCTAAATAGTGGACAAACAGATATTTGTTGGAGATGTAAAATGGAGAGGGGAACTATGGACCACATTTGGTACGAATGTCATCTGGTGAGAAAATTCTGGAAAACAGTTCATGAGATATATCTAAAAGTGTCTGGAATAGAGATGAATCTAAATATAGATATCTCATTATTATCCCTGATGCCAGAATCAATAAAAAGTATTAATAAGGATATTTTTCATCATATGACAACAGCAGCTAGAACAATAATAGCTCGCAAATGGAGAGAAAATAAAAGCCCAAACATCGCAGATTGGATATGTGAGGTGAACGAAATACAATATATAGAAAGACAGATAAGAGAAGAAGGACATACAAATACTCAAATACTCAGAGATAGAGCAATAATTATAGCACCAGACCTCCTGTGCAACTCTAAACTGATAGGGCCAGATTCACAGACATTTGCCCTGGCGCAGCGTATCAGAGATACGCTACGCCGCCGTATATTACCTGGCAGGATTTGGAATCCAGGAAGATTTTGCGCCGTAAGAAATGCGCATGCTCCGTTTTGAAATTTCCCGCCGTGCTTTGCGCGAAATGACGTCGCACCGACGTCATTTTTTGAATGTAGACGTGAGTTATGTCCTTTCCTATTCATGGACGAAAAAATTCAAAATTCGACGCGGGAACGACGGCCATACTTTAACATGGCAAGTCTATCTATAAGCCACGAAATAGCAGCTTTAACTATACGCCGGGAAAAGCCGATTAGCGACGACGTAAGCGAATGCGACGGCCGCGCGTACCTTCGTGGATCGCCGGAAAAAGCTAATTAGCATACCCGACGCGGAAAACGACGTGAACTCCACCCAGCGGGCGCCAAAGTATTGCACCTACGATGCGAAGGCGTACGAAGCCGTACGCCTGTCGGATCAAAGCCAGAAGCCGTCGTATCTTGGTTTGAGGATTCAAACTAAAGATACGACGCGGCAAATTTGAAAGTACGCCGGTGTATCAGTAGATACGCCGGCGTACTTCTTCTGTGAATCTGGCCCATAATCTGTTAAGGCGTTTAAAGCGTCACCTATGGAGAATTTTAGGCACCATAGTTTGCTACCATTCCATGGGCAGACGCAATTTTAGAGCATGAGATATGCCCTGCATGGCAAGCATTCCCCAGTAGTAGATGGCCCTCAGCCTACATTTTTATCTCATGACAGGTTCCACTTAAATAAATGTATTAGATTTGTATTTAATTACTAAAGTAAATACTTAAATGAGGATAAATATAGCTTCCTATGAAGAAAAATGTGTCTGCAGCAGTCTGACATCAGCAACTGAGATAGAGAAAGTGTGTATTTATGTGTGAATCCCTTTCCTCCTAATGCAACACCATATACCCTATCTACAAAGAACATCTGTATATAACTAGGTTACTCTACCAGAAGTTCTGGTATTCTTAAGATCTTTAAAGCTTGCTTTGATCTAAACATTTTAATATTTAGTCTGCTGGGTTTTTCTGAAATAGGAATGCGATCTGGGCTCTGTGGGACAGCTTTCCTCTGCAGCAGGGTAACTCTTCCAAAGAGCATACTGTTAATTCAGTTTACAGATATTAAAGGCAAGGTTTAGTGGTTTTCAGTATGTTCCATTTTTTATTTTGTAGCGCCCTGCTACTTTTATAGCTGGTGCTGCCTTAAATTTAGAGGGTGGTCAGAGATTTAGTTGCCTCTGACGGTGTTATTTTTGCCAAATATGGGCCTCTGTTCCAGCCATGGCTGTACTGTGAGTGACCACTATTGCTGCCTAGGGTGCCTATACCACCCCAGGCCAAGGGTGGCAGCAGTCAGGTCAAGGTGCATTGGGTGTTTTTCCTCAGTAGCCAATCAGTGGGGGTTGGTCGCCTCGCTGTGCATGCTCTGGGAGAGTACTTAAGGGACAGACGTCATTGGTTTGCGGTCGTCGATCGCTGGTCTGTCGTCCCACCACCCCCCCCGTGTGTGGCCCTCATGGCTGGGGGACAAGTGTTCCTGGCTCCAGGACCACGTTGGTTCTACCGTGTAGGCCTGGTAGTCAGACTGGGTCTACAGTTGCAGAGTGATCCTGTGATGTCCGTCCTGAGGGAGGAAGCCGCCCGATGAAGAACCTGTCTGGGGGAGTACTGAGCACGAGGCACAAAGCTGGTATCTCAGGAGAGGCCTTAGACTTCATCGAAGGACACACCATTACTGAAGGGCTGAATGATGGTCGCCTGTCAGTTTTGAATTACCAAAGTTTGTTCAAGAGAGATCCTGTGTTGAGAAGGATTCTGAACCGAAAACATCTCCATCTTTGGGAAGGTCTGTGGCAGAGACTTTGCTAAAGTTCCGTGTGACACCCTGGCTGCTAGGCTGGTGAGAGAGGCCTATACAGGTGCACAATACCCACTCTGGCTAGAGTGGCGACGAAAGTTTATTGCTGGAAGCAGGAGTGTTTCCGAACTAAGTTATACACCTGAACCTACTTCTTACTATCCCTTCTACCTCTTCAACTACTATTGCTTCTACTACTGTATTTTACCCCGTTGGGTAATAAAGCACAGAAAAAGACATCTAAAGTGTGGACATTGCAGTTCTTCTTAGCTCTCATCGTGCACCCAGACGGCAGAGGAATAGCGGTAACATGCCACCCAAAACAAACCAGCAGCTCCTTCGGAGGTAGTGCTACAATTTTATTTACAGTGCAGTGTATATGGTGAAGTAATGAAATGATCTTCACAATTTCCTTCCATTATTTTGTAGTTGTATTAAAATAAAGAAATGTGTATATTAGAAAGAAGAGGGAGCTCTGTGTAAGGGTAGGGGTCGTGGAGTGGTTGTCATGACCTCCATATTCCCCTCCTCATTGGCGGCTATGGCCCCGGGTAGAAAATTTAAAAGGGCGCTGTCCACAGTGTGCTGCTCTTGATGTCATGTCAAGTTCCATGGCGGCGGGGATGCCGCAGTGTTCTCCGGATGCGAGATAAGAATAGGCAAGTCCACGGATTAAGGGGCGCAAATTACCTGCCTTGCTCTGGGTCGCCAACAACCTATGCTATGCCACTGTCTCTGGGCACGGTCTCCTCTAATTTTAACGGCGCATTTCGAACTTCCTTTAAAAACAAACATTCCATAAACAAGCACTGAAAGTGGACTGCTGTAATTTCACATGCTTTTCGCCCGATAGCTGGACGCCTTTAACCCCTCCTAGCGACTGAATAAATGGTTAAAATGCTGCTGACGAAGCACTTTACAGGCGGTGCCTATTCATTTCAATAGGCAGGAGCAGTGTATACATCGCTCCCGAATCGCCCAAAAGATGCTGCTTGCAGGACTTTTTCTAACTTCCTGCAAGCTCACTGCCATGGTGAGAAAGCACTCGGGCTCTCACACTGAGACTACAGGGGAGGCATTTTTCAGGAGCTTTACAGGCGCTATTTTTAGCCCAAACGCGCCTGAAAAATGCCCCAGTGTAAAAGGGGTCTTAAAGTAATACTCAAAAAGCCAGTTATAAAGCAATACTCCTTTATAACTGGCATTGCAGTATTCACAAAGCCAGTTTTAATATATTACTCACAGAGCCAGTTATAAAGGAGTTTTTCTTAATAACTGGCTTTATGAGTATTCCAAATCCCGTTACCAACAGCCCCCACGAATGCCTATTCAATCCCCCCCTGGGATGCTCAGTCTGAAATGCCCGGGCCTATTTTTTGTCCCAGTCTGGGCCTGCCAGTCACCCTGCACAAGAGAGCAGCAGTGACCGCTCTTTATTACAGGAAACTCTGACCAGAGGTAAAATTTCACACTGGATTACTGCACAGATCTGGAGGAAATACATGAAGAAGACCAACATCCAAGAAAAAATACACATGACGCATCACCAATGACAGAATCACCTGTCTGATGTAGACTTTCGAGATACATGATGCCAATAGGTGGTTCATCTCTTTGTCAGTGGCAAACAAACAAAATATCAGTTTAGGATGGACACTTGGGGGTAGATCCACAGAGATTTGGATCCGCGCAGCGTATCAGAGATACGCTACGCCGCCGTACCTTACCTGGCGTTCTTTCGAATCCTCAAAGATTTCGCGCCGTAAGTTACGGCGGCGTAGTGTATTTCTGGCGGCGGAATTCAAATCGGCGATTAGGGGGCGGGTTTCATTTAAATGAAACGCTCCCCTGCGCATGCGTCGTCCCGAAATTTCCCGTCGTGCATTGCGCTAAATGACGTCGCTAGGACGTCATTTTTTTCACTTATACGTGAGTTACGTCCATCCCGATTCACGGACGACTTAAGCAAAAAATAAAAAAAAATCTAATTTAGACGCGGGAACGACGGCCATACTTAACTACTTGCCGACCGCCCACCGCCGTTATACGTCATCACTTTAGAGATGAATATCTCGGTAACGGTAGCAGCTGCTGCCACAATCGAGATATTCATCTCTTCTGTGGGCGGCCGTGTTAACGATAATGGCGGTCTCCGCGGCGAATCCGCCGTTATCGGTGGCGGGAGAGGGGCCCCCCCCTCCCGCCGCTGTTCCGCGCCCTCCGCCGCTTACCGGAGCCGTCGGTAGCGGCGGAGGAGATCGCGACCATCCGGCAGCTGAGCGGGGACGAGACTGAAGGAAAAATCTCCTTCGCCCGTCCCCATAGCTCCGCTGGGCGGAAGTGACGTCAAAACGTCAGTCCCGCCCAGCGTCTTAAAGAAACATTTTTTTTTTTGTCATTTGAAAAAATGACATTTCCAAATTTTTTTTTTTTTTTTTTTGCATTTAAGCCTAAATATGAGATCTGAGGTCTTTTTGACCCCAGATCCCATATTTAAGAGGACCTGTCATGCTTTTTTCTATTACAAGGGATGTTTACATTCCTTGTAATAGGAATAAAAGTGATAATTTTTTTTTTTTTTTTTTCAGTGTTAAAAATTGTAAAATAAATAAAAATAAATGCGAAAAGCAAAAAAAAATTTTTTTAAAGCGCCCCGTCCCGACGAGCTCGCGCGTAGAAGCGAACGTATACGCGAGTAGCGCCGACATATGAAAACGGTATTCAAACCACACAAGTGAGGTATCGCCGCGATCGTTAGAGCGAGAGCAATAATTTTAGCCCTACGCCTACTCTGTAACTCAAAAAATGCAACCTGTAGAATTTTTTAAACGTCGCCTATCAAGATTTTTAAGGGTAAAAGTTTGACGCCATGCCACGAGCGGTCGCAATTTTTAAGCGTGACATGTTGGGTATCATTTTACTCGGCGTAACATTATGTTTCACAATATATAAAAAAATTGGGCCAAATTTATTGTTGTCTTATTTTTTCATTTAAAAAAGTGAATTTTTTCCAAAAAAAGTGCGCTTGTAAGACCGCTGCGCAAATACGGTGTGACAAAAAGTATTGCAATGACTTCCATTTTATTCTCTAGGGTGTTAGAAAAAAAAATATATAATGTTTGGGGGTTTTAAGTAATTTTCTAGCAAAAAAAAATGGTTTTGTCTCGTAAACACCGACTCTGAAAAACAGGCCCGGGGCTAAAGTGGTTAACATTGCAAGTCCATCTATACGCCGCAAAATACCAGCTTTCACTATACGCCGGAAAAAGCAGACTAGAGATGACGTAAGAGAATGCGTCGGCCGCGCGTACGTTCGTGGATCGTCTGAAATAGCTAATTTGCATACCCGATGCGGAAAACGACGAGAACGCCACCCAGCGGACGCCGAAGTATTGCATCTAAGATCCGAAGGCGTACGAAGCCGTACGCCTGTCGGATCGAACCCAGATGCCGTCGTATCTTGGTTTGAGGATTCAAACTAAAGATACAACGCAGGAAATTTAAAATTACACCGACGTATCAGTAGATACACCGGCGTAATCCTTTTGTGGATCTACCCCTTGGCCTCTTGCACATGAGGCTGTGTAGGTGCAGTATATCCAGGGACACAGGGCTTTCTGAACACATAAAGCACTAAGCGCAAGTACCACTTGGTACAGTGTTCAGCCCTGTCAAGCCACAGCCTGCTCAAAGACTTTGATAGGCTGCAGGGCAAGATGCTGCACCAATCCCTCCCAGGTGCATAAAACGCCGGGAGGAACACAGTGAACCTAGATAGCCTCGTGATCAAGGGGCCTAAAGGTGGGTATACACGGATCAAAAATCAACTGGTTCAGCAGGGACCATAAAAATTCCAGTCTGTGTGTAGCCCTCTCAGTTCAACAGAAGCTGATCGTTAGATGATCCCGTTAGATTGGCTTCTGTCGAACGGCCCTGCTGGAAAACCTCCTTTGAGCACCAGCTGCAGCCAATTCACCCCGCTGGTGAACGAAAATAAATCAATAACTAAAGCTGAGCATAGACATTTGTCAGATTCAGAAGGGACAAACCGAATTTTGATCCACCTATGGCCGTTACTGCTACAGAGAAGTCAACTTATAATCGTCTTCTCTTGAATGGGAATCCTGTAAAATTTCCACTGGATCAGCGCATGCAGCCAGTCGGCTGGAAAACTGATCAGTGTATTCTGACAATCGAGGAGTCCCGGCTCTTAGAATACAATAGCGTAGTGGGGGGGTTCCTTCTTCCCCCTCAAATTGCGTGGATGGGGTAATCCTTGCACTTCTTTCTTTTTGATCAGCCGGCTGGCTGATCAAAAAAACAGTCCATCATTGGTCAGCGTTACTGTTTGTACCCAGCATAGTACATGCTGCTCATACAAGATTAAAACATGCAGCTGATTTACTGGAAGCGTATGGGAAAAAACGTGTAACTGCAAAATAGTCTAAAGTTGAATACAATATAAGTCTGGTGTTAAGTGGAGTTAGTCATGGTCACACTATCAGTGAGACTAAAGACACATAGTACAAACTCTACACTACATAACTTCAAACACATCTCAGAATACAAAGAATGTCCTATGTATTTTTCACTCAGGGATAATGCTGCAGTTACTTGAAGAACTCCAAACCTAAAGCCAAACTCCAGGCAGATAAAACACCAATGTGTGTGTTCAATAAATACCAAAAAATTAGTAGTAAACCCTCATGCAGCGTACACACGACCGTTATTCATGTCATGCAAAAAAAAGTTTTTCTCTACGTGATTTGTCGTGATTCCTCTCAAGCCTGCCTTGCATACAGAGACGTTCGTGAAAAAAAATGCTCGAGCAAAGCGCGGTGACGTACAACACGTACGACAACACGTACGACGGCACTATTAAGGGGAAGTTCCATTCGAATGGCGCCACCCTTTGGGCTGCTTTTGATCATTTCGTGTTACCGCGTGTTAGTAAAAGTTTGGTGAGAGATGATTCGCGCTTTTCAGTCTTCGTGCTTTTCAGTCTGTTACAGCATGACGAATGTGCTATCTCCATTACGGATGCTGAATCTCAGAATGACTGTGGCTTCACCAAACCCAGAGTTCTATTGGCTGGCTTCCTTACTTCGAGGCCACCCCTCCGTCACTATTGGTTATCACCTTACCAAGTACGGCTTTACCAAGCCAATATGTGGCCCCAATGCATACCCAGCTGGGCCCCACCATTTTGGAGCACCCCCCATGCACCATTTTATACCCCAAGATCCCGTCCTATTTGTCCGCCTCCTGGCCGTTACATGGGACGCTATATGGTGATCCCCGCCTCCTCTCCCGCGGGTTCCTCATAGACATGCTTCTGACGAAGCGGCTTGCGCCGCGAAACTAGTAAAGCTCAATGTCGTGACCTTCTTTCCATTAATTCTCCCTATCCGGGATTATTATATTGGTGTTATGTATGGTCGTCACCATTTTTTTAATTCTTGTATTGTTATGTTGTGATTTAATAAAATTATTTTGTTTATTCTTTATCTGTATTTTATTATCAAAGTTCACCAGTACCGCAATAGTCCTAACGGCCCACCCTTCCTTGGCTCTTTGGTTTGGGGACCTCAGATCCCATTTTTTTCTTTATCAAAATTTCAGGATGATGGTACCTTTTATCTTATGTTTATATATTATTACTTCAGAGGTTATACTTCAAATCCTACGAAAAGGGAGTGACACATACTGAAGAGATGGTAAAGCTGCTCGCCCTATAAGTAGATTGAGAATTGGGAGGTTCCCCGTTGGGCTTTTAGGCAGCAATTGTCAAAATTATAGGAGTACAGATTATTATATTAAAATAGTGTTTATTAACAAGAAGCTTAAAAGTCACATTATATAGGGATTACAGTACATAAAATCAAATATATGAAGTCATATTCCATGGTGCAGTAGACATGACAGTTACACATTGTTATGTTGCATAATGTTACAATGTTGATCCCCGACGCGTTTCGACCAACAGAGGTCTCTTCAGGGGGATAGTTAGTTTCTAAAGGGGTATATCACAAAGATATGGAATTAGTGAAAAAGGCTGGCATGTCAGGATTCATCACATAGATTCAACCATGGGAATAGTATTTACCGCTAAAACATGGAATGGAAGATGTATGAAGCCGCTACATAGTCCGATGGAACCTACAGGAAGTCCCCACATTTCCGAGGGAAGTCCTCCCAAATGGGGTCTTCGAGGAGCCTCATTATTGACACCCACCCGGTGGGGGGAGGGGAGGATCGGCACCTGCAATGAGCACCCACAATAGCCATAGTAAGGTTGGGGAGGGTAAAGGTATAGTAATTACAGGTAAACCTATCAAGAAGATGGCTGAATTGTATATTGTATATATAGGGTAAAAGGGCAAAGGCAACTAATAGTTGCCATATATAATGTTAGTCAGGGCGTTTTTAAGCGTGCATAAATAAATAATGAGCAGTAGGAAGATTAGGATAATCTCACAATATAGTGTGTAGTGAGATGTAATAAAAAAATGTTTTTCGGATGAATTAAGATAATAAACTGGATATAAAAGTGCAGTGTAAGGTGCATATGACAGGACTGCCAAAAGATGGTCAGAGGGTAAATGATGTAGTGTAAAATACAAATGTGAGTGAAAATAGCATAAAATAATAATAGTGAAATAATAATATTTAAGTGAAAACAAATAACATATGTGCCCAATAATGAACTTGGGCAAATGAATTGTGAGATAAAGATATATAAGATAAAAAAAAAAAAAAAAAGTGGGATGGGTGTTAGTGTTGGAAGGTTCATTATAAAATGTGTATAAAGTAAATTGAGAATAGTTCATTATAGATTGTATATAAAGTAATAGGGAAAAATGCAGGTGTTACCTTGTATGGTGATGTAGATATCATGGGTAGTTTGAAGGTTTGGTTGCAAGTAGTGTGGAGCAGATAGACACGCAGTGCCCAGACAGCGTGGATGCAATAGCATCCAGCCTGGTCTATGTGGGATGTGATGCTCACACCCCAATGGCCAGTCCTTATATAATGCCCTGTGCATGGCCAATCAGGGTGATCGGGTGCAGGCGCACAAGTCCCCTCCCATGACCACCAGGAGATGCGGTGTCCGGGCCCTCAAATGGGGCCCACATGGGGCTCCCCCGGCGTCCTGGAAGGCTGAGAAGCTCCGACCGCCGTCGTCCTCTCCGCCGCAATTTGCGTGACGTCATGACGTAGCGCGCACGCCGACGTCTCGCGCATGCGCGCCAGTCCAAGACGTCCAGAAAGGATCCAAAGGACGCCGCCGGCAGAGGGGGCTCGCATCGGCGTACAGGGGAGAACCCCTTGAAACCCACCGAGGCGAATGAGAGGGAAACAAGTTCCTTCACCCCCCCGCCGGGAAAACACCTTTAGGGAACTCAAACCCCAGAGCTGATAGGGGACTGCCAGGTCCATCGGACCCCACAGCGGCCACACCCATATATAAGTGTTAAATAAAGTGACATACAGAATAGCAGCTAATTGTAATTGATGTAAAAAAGTAGCTGAATACATTTTGACAAATTATATTTGCACAAGAGCTGTGCATACGTTCCATGAATCAGACTCCTTGCATATATAGGTTTTAAATGGTTTAGAACAAATATTGATTCATTCAATATTTGGACATGTTGCATTACAGGAGTCTGTATAGGATATCTCCTGATGCATGATGGGGAGGGAAAAAGAGGATAAATGAATCAATCCGATCCGTTTGTTTATAGGTTGGTTGAATTGGAGCAAATGTTCATATAGAACATTTGAACATGCTGCAATGTTGAAACACTGCAGTATATATATATCTGGAGGTACCTCCTAAAATTATTAGGGGGGAAAAAACAAGAACGGAGATCGAGGAATGAGTGGATGAATCCAATCCCCTCAACATCAACAAAAAGGTGTATGTAGCACCTAAAAAAAAAAATCCAGTTGGCCCGTATCTCCTAGATAGGGGGTGGGTCAACATTAGTGGAAAAATTTAATGCAGGACTGAGAAAAACAATGGAAAGGCACAGGAACTTGCGTCTTGTCTCTGTGTGTCAGGGGGGGAAAGAGGTGTTTAGCCACCAAAAATATTGTACGAAAAGGGAGTGACACATACTGAAGAGATGGTAAAGCTGCTCGCCCTATAAGTAGATTGAGAATTGGGAGGTTCCCCGTTGGGCTTTTAGGCAGCAATTGTCAAAATTATAGGAGTACAGATTATTATATTAAAATAGTGTTTATTAACAAGAAGCTTAAAAGTCACATTATATAGGGATTACAGTACATAAAATCAAATATATGAAGTCATATTCCATGGTGCAGTAGACATGACAGTTACACATTGTTATGTTGCATAATGTTACAATGTTGATCCCCGACGCGTTTCGACCAACAGAGGTCTCTTCAGGGGGATAGTTAGTTTCTAAAGGGGTATATCACAAAGATATGGAATTAGTGAAAAAGGCTGGCATGTCAGGATTCATCACATAGATTCAACCATGGGAATAGTATTTACCGCTAAAACATGGAATGGAAGATGTATGAAGCCGCTACATAGTCCGATGGAACCTACAGGAAGTCCCCACATTTCCGAGGGAAGTCCTCCCAAATGGGGTCTTCGAGGAGCCTCATTATTGACACCCACCCGGTGGGGGGAGGGGAGGATCGGCACCTGCAATGAGCACCCACAATAGCCATAGTAAGGTTGGGGAGGGTAAAGGTATAGTAATTACAGGTAAACCTATCAAGAAGATGGCTGAATTGTATATTGTATATATAGGGTAAAAGGGCAAAGGCAACTAATAGTTGCCATATATAATGTTAGTCAGGGCGTTTTTAAGCGTGCATAAATAAATAATGAGCAGTAGGAAGATTAGGATAATCTCACAATATAGTGTGTAGTGAGATGTAATAAAAAAATGTTTTTCGGATGAATTAAGATAATAAACTGGATATAAAAGTGCAGTGTAAGGTGCATATGACAGGACTGCCAAAAGATGGTCAGAGGGTAAATGATGTAGTGTAAAATACAAATGTGAGTGAAAATAGCATAAAATAATAATAGTGAAATAATAATATTTAAATTTAATAATTTTTTTTTTTTTTTTTTAGGTGCTACATACACCTTTTTGTTGATGTTGAGGGGATTGGATTCATCCACTCATTCCTCGATCTCCGTTCTTGTTTTTTCCCCCCTAATAATTTTAGGAGGTACCTCCAGATATATATATACTGCAGTGTTTCAACATTGCAGCATGTTCAAATGTTCTATATGAACATTTGCTCCAATTCAACCAACCTATAAACAAACGGATCGGATTGATTCATTTATCCTCTTTTTCCCTCCCCATCATGCATCAGGAGATATCCTATACAGACTCCTGTAATGCAACATGTCCAAATATTGAATGAATCAATATTTGTTCTAAACCATTTAAAACCTATATATGCAAGGAGTCTGATTCATGGAACGTATGCACAGCTCTTGTGCAAATATAATTTGTCAAAATGTATTCAGCTACTTTTTTACATCAATTACAATTAGCTGCTATTCTGTATGTCACTTTATTTAACACTTATATATGGGTGTGGCCGCTGTGGGGTCCGATGGACCTGGCAGTCCCCTATCAGCTCTGGGGTTTGAGTTCCCTAAAGGTGTTTTCCCGGCGGGGGGGTGAAGGAACTTGTTTCCCTCTCATTCGCCTCGGTGGGTTTCAAGGGGTTCTCCCCTGTACGCCGATGCGAGCCCCCTCTGCCGGCGGCGTCCTTTGGATCCTTTCTGGACGTCTTGGACTGGCGCGCATGCGCGAGACGTCGGCGTGCGCGCTACGTCATGACGTCACGCAAATTGCGGCGGAGAGGACGACGGCGGTCGGAGCTTCTCAGCCTTCCAGGACGCCGGGGGAGCCCCATGTGGGCCCCATTTGAGGGCCCGGACACCGCATCTCCTGGTGGTCATGGGAGGGGACTTGTGCGCCTGCACCCGATCACCCTGATTGGCCATGCACAGGGCATTATATAAGGACTGGCCATTGGGGTGTGAGCATCACATCCCACATAGACCAGGCTGGATGCTATTGCATCCACGCTGTCTGGGCACTGCGTGTCTATCTGCTCCACACTACTTGCAACCAAACCTTCAAACTACCCATGATATCTACATCACCATACAAGGTAACACCTGCATTTTTCCCTATTACTTTATATACAATCTATAATGAACTATTCTCAATTTACTTTATACACATTTTATAATGAACCTTCCAACACTAACACCCATCCCACTTTTTTTTTATCTTATATATCTTTATCTCACAATTCATTTGCCCAAGTTCATTATTGGGCACATATGTTATTTGTTTTCACTTAAATATTATTATTTCACTATTATTATTTTATGCTATTTTCACTCACATTTGTATTTTACACTACATCATTTACCCTCTGACCATCTTTTGGCAGTCCTGTCATATGCACCTTACACTGCACTTTTATATCCAGTTTATTATCTTAATTCATCCGAAAAACATTTTTTTATTACATCTCACTACACACTATATTGTGAGATTATCCTAATCTTCCTACTGCTCATTATTTATTTATGCACGCTTAAAAACGCCCTGACTAACATTATATATGGCAACTATTAGTTGCCTTTGCCCTTTTACCCTATATATACAATATACAATTCAGCCATCTTCTTGATAGGTTTACCTGTAATTACTATACCTTTACCCTCCCCAACCTTACTATGGCTATTGTGGGTGCTCATTGCAGGTGCCGATCCTCCCCTCCCCCCACCGGGTGGGTGTCAATAATGAGGCTCCTCGAAGACCCCATTTGGGAGGACTTCCCTCGGAAATGTGGGGACTTCCTGTAGGTTCCATCGGACTATGTAGCGGCTTCATACATCTTCCATTCCATGTTTTAGCGGTAAATACTATTCCCATGGTTGAATCTATGTGATGAATCCTGACATGCCAGCCTTTTTCACTAATTCCATATCTTTGTGATATACCCCTTTAGAAACTAACTATCCCCCTGAAGAGACCTCTGTTGGTCGAAACGCGTCGGGGATCAACATTGTAACATTATGCAACATAACAATGTGTAACTGTCATGTCTACTGCACCATGGAATATGACTTCATATATTTGATTTTATGTACTGTAATCCCTATATAATGTGACTTTTAAGCTTCTTGTTAATAAACACTATTTTAATATAATAATCTGTACTCCTATAATTTTGACAATTGCTGCCTAAAAGCCCAACGGGGAACCTCCCAATTCTCAATATACTTCAAATCCTATTTCCATTATGAACGCTAGTTTTACCAAAACAAGTGCTTCCGTCTCATAACTTGCTTCTGAGCATGCACGTCCCCCCCCCCCCTCGTAAAAGCGTACACACAACCGCTTCTCACAATGTGAAAAACGGGAAATAATAGAGCAGGTTGTAAAAAACAATCGGGCATTTTTGCTCGTCTAGAAAAATGCTCTGGAGCATACACACGACCGTTTTTCTCGACCAATTTAAAAACTTGCCTTTTTCTCATCATGAAAACAGTCGTGTGTATGCGGCATCAGAGATTTTTAGTTAAATAAAATAAACATTCCCCAGTAAACTGTAAAAAAAAATTCCCTAACACTTGCAGTTTACAGCTTTCAATGCTGCTGGCTCCTGCTTTTTCAATGCTGCTCCTGAACTTCCGGTCTTTACAGGAAAGTGTTAACAGTGGACAGTAGAGTCTGCAGTCTATTAGCTGGAGGAATTTTCTGCTACAATGTCAAAATTCATGGGCAGAATATCTGGCCTTGTTGAGATCCTTGACAGCAGCAATCACAGCCGTGCCTCTTCAGCCTTCCCTCCTGAGTCAGTCTTTGACTTTGCCCTAGACCATGGGTCTCCAAACTTTCTAAACAAAGGGCCAGTTAACTATCCTTTAAACTTTACATGGGCCAGACTGTGGCTGTTGGGAGTAGAAAAGGTCCCAATGTCAGTGGGAAAAACATAATGCCCCATCGTTTGTTTCAGTGGGAGTAATGGTACACATCTTTGGTGTCATTGGGATAAATTGTGCCCCATAATAGGTGTCTTTGGAAGGAATCGTGCCCTAATGTTGTTATCATTGGGAAGACATGTGCCCCATTGGTGGTATCACTAAATGAAATAGTGCCCCAAGGGACAGATAAAGACAAGCAGAGGGCCACATCTGGCCTCCGGGCCGCAGTTTGGAGACCACTGCCCTAGACAGTGCAAGACAAAGATGTGTTGGTTGAGGAAGATTTCTCACCTTCTGAGGCATCAGATCAGGTAGATACAAAATGCTATACACACAATAGCAGGTTGTATGGCGGGGCCCGACTTTCTCTGAGGAGTATCTGGCCCTGTTGGGTTAAATTGACATCCTGTGGCATTTGGAAGTCACTTTACTGGTTCAGGGGTACAGAGACCACTGACCACTTAGTCCCTAGGGGTAATTTTGCATATACTATTTGTTTGTTGCTTTGATGGTCATTGTGTTGAATTGCACCTTGAAAATGTTGTAACATGGCTCCCTCTTGATGAACTCTTGGATGGACATGCTGTCCTCTCTGATGTATATGCTATGTGTTCTCTGTACTGTTACCTTGTGACAAATGTGTGTAAACCCAAATGCACAAAGATCAGTGTACCTAAATGGTCACTGTATCAAAGTAAAAAACTATAAAAATAATTAGCATAAATAACACAAAAATTGGACATGTGATAAAAAGTGCAGGACAAAGTGCAAAAAAGGAAGAAACAAAAGAAAAAAAATACAAATAATTCATATACAGTATGTGATTTTTTTTTCTAATAATTGATCCACAAGGAGGAATGCCAAATTCAATAAAAAATGTTGTTAAAATAGATAAAATATTCTAAAAAAGAAAAAGATAAGAATTGTCCTAAATGTCTATAAATAATAGAGCTACCCCACTTTATTGCTTAAATTACCCAAATTAATAATAGTAATGGAGGACACCATATGTAAACCCATCAAGCCCTATTGATAAAGGCATTGATATCCCACTCCACGTTTATACCGGATGGGGAGTGGGACTGTAATTCATAAATCCAGAAGGTTTCTAAATGTGAAACAACTCTAGTTGTGTCTCCACCCCTCCAAGGTGAAACAAACTTATATATAATTAGGAATTCAGTACCTCTCGGGTCGGAGTTGTGATATTGAAGCACTAAGCACTACGCTAAGCAATGGGCTGATGATTTGACGGACGTAGTGGCCTCGATTTCAGAACAAGGCTAGGCCTGCACGCGTTCGCTCCATCTTCCCATTCAAGAAGTAATTGCCTTATTAAACACAAGCTGTACAAACCCTGTCACAGGTTGGTACCCAATTTGATAGTTCATAATTTCTATTTAAAGACAATGACCAAGACAGGCTTACACCCCTGATCATGTCTCTTTAGATGAAATGCGTAGTTTCGAGCTCTGTCTGTGCCACTGCGTCATATCTAAGCAATTTTTATGTATGGAATTGTGAGTGGGAGGGTGGGAGAGAAGAGAGAGGGAAGTGTACAGAAAGGGAAAGAGCCAACACCCATCCCTCCTTCTCCCCCAATTCGGCAGAACCAGTAAAGTGACCTCCAAATGCCACAGGATGTCGATTCAACCCAACAGGGATTGATACTCCTCCGAGTAAGTAAAGTCGGGCCTCGACATGCAACCTGCTGTTGTGTTTATAGCAGTCTTTCAGACCATTGCTGTCTGGACTAAGCATATGGCCTGGAACTCCAGTTCAATCCTTAAGAATTCATCTGTACAGGATTCTTTGGCTTAATTGCTATATAGCAGAATTAACTTTCATGAAATGCCTTTAGAGGTTACCCTTGTATAACAGAATGGCTCGTTGGGCTTTTCCTTGATTAAATAGGGTAGGAGTTCTTCACTGACCTGAACATTGTAGCTTTCCTACAACTTATGTCTATCTGCCCCATCAACACCAGGACAAGATCATCTAGAGCCCAGGGCTAACATGCCAAATTGCACCCCCCCCCCCCCAGGATGTATTTTGTGTCAGCACTAAAATACACCCCCCTACTGAAATTCCCTCCTTCACAGCACAGATCTTAGCCCCTCCCCAGCTCAAATCCTCTCTACCCATATGCCCCCAGTAGAAATCCCCCCCTAGCAAAAATCCTCTACCCCTCAAATGCTCTCTCAAATGCCCTCTCTAAGCACACAATCCCCCCACACTCCAATTCCCCCAGCACAATTTCCCCTCCCCAATTCTCCATCCTAGCAATACACACCAAACTGAGCATGGGCAGAGCCAGAGTGACTCCAGTAACTCGGTCCTATCCAGACATCTTATGGGGCCATTGCAAGAAGAGGAGGATCTGTGCATACAGGATCAAACTGCCTTTTTACACAATGCAGAGGATTAACCCATTAGGTTCCATAGTGAGTATAACAAGCATGCTATTCTGCATATACAGACTGATTTAACTGTTGTGGTTTTAGTAGCAGTTTAAAGGCACGAGGGCTGCATACATTTATTTTTCCAGAAACTGTGCTGGAATTATGCTATGCGGTTAGTTTAGATGCAAATAACACTTTGCAGAGTTTTTTTTAGATAGTTACAGATATTTTTCAGGACCTACTGCTTAAAGGTATTCTGTGTAGGAAAGAGACAATCGGGAGCTCAAGTCTTTAGCTACTTATTTTATGCCTTGCATCTTTCATAAACTATCTTCACTATTAATGACAGGTAAGACTTATGCTGCGGTCCATCCGATGAGAAGGTTTTATGGACCGTTTTCATCGGTTAACCGATGGTGTGTAGGCACGACTGACCATCAGTCAGCTTCATCGGTTAACGATCGTGTCAGAACGCGGACACGTAAACCACGTGCGACGGCACTATAATGGGGAAGTTCAAATCCAATGGCGCCACCCTTGGGGCTGCTTTAGCTGATTTTGTGTTAGTAAAAGACGTTTCTCGCTTTTCTGTCTGTTTCAGCGTGATGAATGTGCTATCTCCATAACGAACGCTATTTTTACCAGAACAAGCGCTCCCGTCCCCTAATGTAGTCTGAGCATGCGTGGATTTTTAACCGATGGTCGTGCCTACTAACGATCGTTTTTTATCTATCGGTTAGGAATCCATCGGTTAAATTTAAAACAAGTTGGCATTTTTTTAACCAATGGATAACTAACCGATGGGGCCTACACACGATCAGTTTGGACCGATGAAAACGGTCCATCAGACCGTTCTCATGGGTTTAACCGATCGTGTGTACGCGGCCTTAAACATTCACTTGAGAAAGCACTGCTATTAACTACTTGCCGACCTGCCTCCGTCATTTTACGGCGGCAGGTTGGCTCCCCTGCGCGAGAACCCGTAGCTATACATTGGCTCTCGCGCAGGCCACTAGGGGCTCGTTACAGAGCGGGGACCGGGAGCTGTGTGTGTAAACACACAGCTCCTGGTCCTGTCAGGGAGAGAAATGCTGATCTTCTGTTCATACAATGTATGAACAGAAGATCGGTAATTTCCCCTACAGTTAGAACACACCCAGGGAACATACTTAACCCCTTCCCCGCCCCCTAGTGTTAACCCCTTCACTGCCAGTGGCATTTTTATAGTAATCCAATGCATTTTTATAGCACCGATCACTATAAAAATGCCAATGGTCCCAAAAATGTGTCAAAAGTGTCCGAAGTGTCCGCCATAAGGTCGCAGTACCGGAAAAAAATCGCTGATCGTCGCCATTACTAGTAAAAAAAAAAATATTAATAAAAATGCCATAAAAATACCCCCTATTTTGTAAACGCTATAACGTTTGCGCAAACCAATCAATAAATACTTATTGCGATATTTTTTAATGAAAAATATGTAGAAGAATACGTATCGGCTTAAATTGAGGAAAAAAAAATATTTTTTATATATTTTTGGGGGATATTTATTATAGCAAAAAGTAAAAAATATTATATTTTTTCGAAATTGTCGCTCTATTTTTGTTTATAGCGCAAAAAAAAGCTCTATTTGTGGGGAAAAAAAGGACTTCAATTTTATTTGAAAGCCACGTCGCACGACCGCGCAATTGTCAGTTAAAGTTACGCAGTGCCAAATCGAAAAAAGTGCTCTGGTCTTTGACCAGCAATATGGTCCGGGGGTTAAGTGGTTAAGAAAGCACAAACAAATCACACAGAGTAAGCTAGTCTTCGAATATACTTCATACCTCTGCGTTTTATATTACTGCGGTTTTCCAGACTGTCTGTCACTAATGGATTTCCTGGGATTAAAGAACTCTGCTGGTGCGCGTCTATAGTTTTGTTTCTGGTAAGTGATCAGCAAAATGTTTTTTTCTAATTTTGTGGATGCTAATTTAGTTACAGCTTCTTTTTTCTGACCGTTGTGGGGAACCACTGACATGTGTAGGCGTGATCACAAACATCTTATGATATCACACTGTATGTGTGAAGTCTCTCACGTCTGGGTAATGACTGAAATTTGTATTTTCCCATTGCTTGTTTGATCTACAGGTAAACAACCCAATACAATGTTCAATACAATACAATGTTCTTCAGACTTATGAAAAGTGAAGGAAATCAGCATTGTTTGCCTTTTATACTTCATTACTTCTTGCATACCAAAAAAAATAAGTAAAAAATCTATCTTTTTTAAAAAAAAATTATAGTCTAAAATTCACCACTTATGGTAAATTCTTACTACACTTCTTGTGGGGGTGTCCATGTCGGTTCAACTCCAACTCCTTATCCCAATCCCTTTCCCCCCGATTTCCCCTCCCCTACTCTCCTTAGGCCGGCCATACATGGTTCGAATCTCAGCTGGTTCAGCAAGAACTGGCTGAGATTCGAACCGTGTAAGAGCAGGCTGAATGTACCAAGCTGATCGATTGCGATTATCTCAAGTGTCTTCTATGGCCGCTACCGATAATCACTGTCTTCTACCGGCGGGGACAGCTTCTCCCGCTCTTGCCCTCTGCCGGGAGAAGATAATTGCTTGGCAGGAAGGATAACAGCCAGCAGTACCCACCAGCAGTACCCGCCAGTAGTACCCACCAGCGCCAGCCAGCAGTAGCCACCAGCAGTACCATCCAGCAGTAGTAAAAGTTTCACCGCTCTAAGATAATCACTTCTCCTCGTATCAGCTGTCTCCACAAAGGGATGGGTGCCGGCTCTGGTTGCAACAGAAACATGGAAATAAAAACGCTGGATAGCCGCACTCCAAATGTTCACCTTTTATTTCATAAAAACAGAATCCAAGTACATCCCCGTATAAGTACAGACCAACGCACACTGCTAACGCATTTCATATCAATCACAATGTTTACTCATAGCTATTTGGAGTGCGGCTATCCAGCGTTTTCATTATCAGCCAGCAGTATCTGCCAGCAGTACCCACCAGCAGTACCAGCCAGCAGGACCCACCAGCAGTACAAGCCAGCAGGACCCACCAGCAGTACCTGCCCTGGAGGACAGCCAGCAGCTGCCAGCTATAGCCACCTGAGGAACAGCAGCAGCTGCCATCCATAGCCGCCTGGGGGACAGTAGCAGCCGCCAGCCATACCCGCCTGAGGAACAGCAGCAGCTGCCAGCCATAGCCACCTGGGGGACAGCAGTAGCCACCAGCCATACCTGCCTGGGGAACAGCAGCAGCCGCCAGCCATACCCGCCTGGGGAACAGCAGCAGCCAGGAATCCTGAGGAAGAAGTGAAGATTGAGGTCAGTTGAGGTGCGGGCAAACCGCAGTGCATCAGTGTGAATGCAGCCTTAGACCCCCTCATTCACCTCTATAGAGTGGCAGATGTAAACAGACTTGTTTTCGTTTACACCCGCCTTTCTCCAAACCAATCCGCTTAAAAAATCAGAAAGGGATCTGTTCCCTTCTGTCTGGGTGGATAGGACTGGAGGGTCCATAGAGTAGAGCGGGCTGTTTCCGTGTCTGCTCTGCAAATGAAGAGTGGACACAGACCTGTCATCTGCTCATTCCGCTCATTGTGGCCCATGACCAGTTACCAAATTGCTAAAGTGGCCTTCGCTCTTTAAATGGTTGGGCACCCTTGCTCTACAGTATATGTTTACATGGAGAACACAGCATGGCTTCATAGAGATCTGACCCGGTGCTCAGATTATTAATAGAAAGGTATGTCAACGCACACAGAGAAAGCATGTAGGTGGCATGAAAATAACTGTCACTGATCTATCTTCAGGCTGGTGGGCGGAGCCTAGCGGGTAGGCAATGCTGAGCTAGAGCTCCGCTTCGTGACAGAGATTGACCCGCAAATAACGGAGGAACACCGTGGGCATAACCACCCAGAATACTGGGCAAAGCTTCAGGAAGGGTGAGAGAACATTTTTATACGCTATGGTGCTGAAAGGAACGAGAGGAAAGGGGAAATTTCTTCACAGCAGCGGCGCGCAGCATCCCCAGTCTCCTCAGCATCTCAAAATCACCTCAGAGAGAAAGGCACCAGCCCCCTCTGAGGGATTCACCTCAGTGAAGCAGAAAAAGGCCAGCATTAAAAGCGCAAAACAAATGGCTTCTCTCAATACTACTGTCTCAGATAGTGAGGAGGATGACAATGTGACAAACCCCACAGCAATATGTCACAGCACAGCGGTACCCACAAGTCTCCTGAGGCAATTTGAAAAGATGCTGCACAAGGCGCTCCAGACCACTTCAGATCAGATAACAAATAGCCTGACTAAAGAAATTAGGGAGCTTGGGGGCCGCACAGAAGTACTTGAGACTAAAATGGATGATTTAGAAGCTTACACTCAGGACTGTGTATCTGAAATTGACACCTTAAAAGAGGAAAACTTGATATTGCAAAATAGATTGGAGGAATTCGAAAACAGAGCCAGGAGATCAAATTTGAGGTTCAGGGGACTACCGGAATCTATCATTGACCTAAATGGTACAATGTTGGCACTGTGTCAGGAAATATTACCTGGGATACCAGCTGACAGGCTGGAAATGGACAGAGTTCACCGAGCACTAACGTCCAGGAAGGCTGATGGTCCCCCTAGGGACATCATAGCTAAATTTCATTTCTATCGAACAAAGGAGCTGATTCTGCAGACCACCAGAGAGAAGAGCAAGCTAACTTTTCAGGGGAATGAATATCAAATCTTTGCGGACATTTCGCAAATGACAATCAACAAAAGGAGAGAAATGAGACCCCTCCTATACGAATTGCAGCAACGCCAAATCAAATATCAATGGGGCTTCCCTTTCTCCCTGCGATTCACCTGTCAAGGCACAAAAATTGTGTGTAGAACACCAGCTCAGCTTCAACAGGCCCTGCTGGACTTCAAAATAATTGACAGACCTCCGTCGGCAACTGCAGCCCGCAGAAGATCAGCTTCCACTTCGCCACGGGACAACTCGCCGCTTCAGAACCACAACAATGGCATCCAGCAATTACATAAGAGAGGCAGATTTGTGGAACAAGCACAGGAGCAAGAAGACACGATGGACTGAGATCTGCAAGCAAGTCAGTCTTACCTACCTTTAGACTTCTAGTCTTTCACCCAAACCTTGGTTGTATGACTCAATGAGTTTACAAGTTTAAGTAGAAGTTCATGAGTTTCTAAGTTAGCAAATTTATTAGAGCAGAAGCTCCTTATTATCATTTTTAATTGAGTTAGTGCTTTCCCTTTTCTCTTTATTATCAATCTCCCCAGACTTTCCAGGATCAGGGGCTATATATCTTGCCTCATATTCACTCAGCAACTCCTAATCCCTTCGCCGCGTGATTGGCACACTACCCCACCTACTGGGTGGCCAAACTACCCTGGTACCCTAGATGTACCTAAAGCAATTCTCCATCATCCTTTTTCCACAACACTTTGCATACCAACAGTAAATGGGAATGCCGGCACTTAGGCCATTCTTCACAATAGGCCGTCTGTTCGATAGCATCAGTCCATCGCCCCAACCATAATGTTTCGGATGTAGGATTCCTCCAGTACCCTTTATTCAAACACAGACACTTCTTGATGCTCCCCTTTATCACCTTGACTTGCAAATTACCCTCCATAGATAGACTAGTAGCCCCTACTTTTCCACGGAATCTCCTATAACGTTGCACTCACGGTTTCCATTAGGGATGCTTACCGGAAATTTTTAGGACGCGGGTCTCCCTCGATCGGAACCCACATGCGCCACACACGGCTCCCCTCTGACCCCCGCAGTTATTTGCGAGGGTCTGACGTGGGCCCAATTCTCCCTGACCGGGCACCTCCCCCCCGTTCACGGACCAGACTTACAAGTTTGTTCTACGTATTGATGCACATATGTTTATTTTATTTTAATGTGCTGTCTTTTTCTTTGGAAATTTTCGTTTTTAGGTCTCCCCCCCTCCCCCCCCCCTTATCCTCAGTCTGCATGGATTAGATCGGGAGATCGATGTACAGGACACCAAGGTAAGAACATTGAGATGGTTTGGCTATCATGGCTCCTTTGAATGTATTAACCTTAAATGTACAGGGCCTCAACATACCACAGAAACGGGTTAAGGCGTTTAGACACTTCCAAGCTAAGAAAGCACATATCATATGTTTACAGGAGACGCACTTCACTCCCAGTACGACCCCTAAATTCTTTCATGCCTCCTATCCACAGGTCTTTACCGCATCAGCTAGTTCCAAAAAAAGGGGCACCCTCATAGCCTTTCATAGATCAACGCCATTCACAATTAAGTCTGAAATCATAGACCCTGAAGGTCGTTACAACATCCTGACTGGCCACATCTTGGATAAGGCGGTAACAATTGTATCGTATTATGCCCCAAATTTAAATCCCTTGCCATTCATGTCGCATCTGCTGCAAGTGATAAACTCGCATAAATTTGGATGCCTTATTATTTGTGGGGACACTAATCATGTCCTTCTCCCTTTTTTGGATAAAACACCCTTCTCCCCCGCGAAACAAGTCAAAAGAACCCTATCCACCTTGCTGGCTAAATATAATTTAGTGGACTCCTGGAGGGAAACGAACCCCACTAAACGCAAGTACACGTACTATTCGAGCCCCCATAAGTCGTCCAGCCGCATAGACCACATACTCCTGACGATAGGCATGCTGCCGGAGGTGTTGGATTCCGACATCTTGCCTATTCCATGGTCGGATCATAACGCGGTTCTCACTACATTAGCCTCCATAATCCCCAAAAAACAGGACCCAACATGGTATCTACCAGACAAAATTCTCAAACACCCCATGTACAGGACTATAGTTGAGCAAGAGTTAAGTGAATATATAACATTAAATAAGACCCCTGACGTCTCCCCGTTAACTCTTTGGGAAGCCCACAAGCCAGTGCTAAGAGGGAAAATACAGAAGCACGCTGGGACTTTTAAAAGAGAACAAAAGCAACTTTCCTATAAATTAGAAAAAGAACACGATTTGGCCTTTGAGGCCTTCCAATTCGATCACTGTTACGGAACCATGAACCAGACGTACAACAAGAGATAAGTGAAAATAAGAAGGCTTTATTGAAAATCAAGCTGTAAAGCAAAAGTCCAACGGATGGTGAAACCAGAGGTCAGGAACCAGAAGGGTAGTCAGACGAAGCCAGGATCAGGAACCAGCAGGGAAGTCAGACGAGGCCAGGATCAGGAACCAGCAGAGAAGTCAGACGAAGCCAGGATCAGAACCAGAAGCAGCAGCAGTCTTAGAAGCATGTGCACACAGGAGGACCAAGCAAGGAACTGAAGTCACAGACCTCCTATATATGTGAGCCAGGGTGGGAGGCTACAAGAGACCTAGAAACCAAGATGGCCGCCAGCACATGTCAAACGAAGGAGACAGGAGAGAGGTAAGACCATGACAGTACCTCCCCCTCAAGGGCCCCTCCTCCGCGGTGCAAAAAAACGGTTTCTGAGGGAAGCGTGCGTGGAAGGCTCGGAGCAAGGCAGGAGCATGGACATCTGCGGAGGGAACCCAGGAACGCTCCTCAGGACCATAACCACGCCAGTGGACCAAAAACTGCACCCGACCGCAGACCAGGCGTGAGTCCAGGATATTGCTCACCTCATACTCCTCGTGATTGCCCACTTGGACCGGACGAGGCCGAGGAACCGAGGAAGTGAAGCGATTGCACACCAGTGGCTTCAACAGGGAGACATGAAACACGTTGGAGATCCGCATGCCAGGTGGAAGCGCAAGGGCATAGGCTACTGGGTTTACCCTGCGAAGCACTCGGAAGGGACCAACAAAGCGAGGAGCCAGCTTGGGAGTGGGCACTCGAAGGTTGAGGTTGCGGGTGGACAACCATACACGGTCTCCGACCTGGTAGGAAGGAGCAGGCGCTCGTCTGCGATCAGCCTGGAGTTTCTGGCGCTGCGCAGAGACCTCAAGGGACCTCTGGATCTGTACCCAAGAAGCACGTAGAGCAGAAAGGTGATCCTCCACAGCCGGAATATCCTGGGGAGAGAATGCCTCCGGTAACACGGCAGGTTGGAACCCATAATTGGCCATGAAGGGAGACGTCCCAGAGGAAGAGTTCACAGCCGTGTTCCTGGCAAACTCAGCCCAAGGCAGGAGGTCAACCCAATTGTCCTGGTGATCGGAGACATAGCAACAAAGGAATTGCTCCAAGGCCTGATTGGATCGTTCTGCGGCCCCATTGGACTGAGGGTGGTAGGCCGAGGAGAAGGAGAGATGAATCCCCAACTGGGAGCAAAAGGCGCGCCAGAACCTGGACACAAACTGACTCCCCCGATCTGACACTATCTCTTTGGGCAAACCGTGCAACCGGAAGACCTCCCGGGCAAAAATCGTGGCCAACTCTTGTGCAGAGGGTAACTTCTTGAGAGGAACACAGTGGCACATTTTGGAAAACCGATCCACAATCATGAGAATGACCGTATGGCCTCGGGATGCAGGGAGGTCCACAATGAAATCCATCCCCAGGTGTGACCATGGGCGCTCCCCGGTGGCTATGGGTTGCAGCAGGCCCAACGGAAGGTGCCGAGGGGACTTACTTTGGGCACAAACGGAGCATGCCGCTACATATGCGGCGATGTCGGAACGTAGGGAAGGCCACCAGAACAGACGTGAAACAGCCCAGGACAGCTGATTCTTACCAGGATGCCCCGCGGTCTTGGAGTTATGGTAGGTTCGCAACAACCGAGTGCGCAACTCCTCAGGCACAAAACATCTGCCGTTGGGTGTCCCAGAGGGAGCACCAGACTGAGCCGCCAAAATCTGCACACCAAGGGGAGAGGTCAGGCTGGTGCGAATGGCGGCCAGGATCTGATTCGGAGGTATGACCGAAGTCGGTATAGATTCCTCCCTGGACAGCTCGGAGTACTGCCGTGATAAGGCATCCGCCCTGATGTTCTTGGAACCAGGTAGGTAGGAGACCACGTAATTAAAACGTGACAAGAACAGAGCCCATCTGGCCTGACGTGGTGTCAATCTCTTGGCCTCAGAAAGGTAGGTCAGATTCTTGTGGTCCGTCAGGATGAGAACCGGAATCACCGAGCCCTCGAGCAAGTGCCTCCACTCTTTGAGAGCCTGCACTATGGCCAATAACTCCCTGTCACCAATCTGATAGTTGCACTCCGCGGGTGACAGTTTCCGGGAGTAAAACCCACAAGGAAGCAGCGGACCCTCTGGTGTCCTACGCTGAGACAGAAGGGCGCCTACTCCCGTCTCGGACGCGTCCACCTCGAGGACAAAGGGCAACCCAGGGTTGGGATGAGACAGAATCGGAGCTGACACAAAGGCGGATTTTAGGGCCTCAAAAGCCCGGATGGCCTCGAGCGGCCAGACCTGGGAATTACTGCCCTTCCTGGTCAGATCCGTGAGAGGCTTGGCCAGCATGGAGAAGTCCCTGATGAACTTCCGATAATAATTGGCGAAGCCCAAAAAACGCTGCAAGGAACGAAGACCACTGGGCTGAGGCCACTGTAAGACAGCCGAAACCTTCTCAGGATCCATGGAGAACCCCTCAGCGGAAATGATGTAACCTAGGAAGGTTACCTGGGATCGGTGAAATTCGCATTTCTCAAGCTTACCGAACAGCTTGTTCTCTCGTAACCGTTGCAACACTCGTTTGACATCCAGAATGTGGGCCTCCCTGGATTCAGAATATACCAAGATGTCATCCAAATAGACCACCACACACTGCTGCAACAGGTCACGGAAAACATCGTTGATGAATTCCTGAAAGACTGCGGGCGCATTGCACAACCCAAAGGGCATAACCAAGGATTCATAATGACCGGTCCTGGTGTTAAAGGCGGTCTTCCACTCATCGCCCGCCTTGATCCTTACCAGGTTATATGCCGCCCTCAGATCGAGTTTGGTAAAGACCGTGGCCCCTTTAAGGCGATCAAACAGCTCGGAAATCAAGGGTATCGGGTAAGCGTTCTTGATCGTGATGCGATTGAGACCCCTGTAATCGATACAAGGCCTCAACTCACCGCCCTTCTTTTTCACAAAGAAAAATCCAGCCCCTGCCGGGGACGAGGATTTGCGAATGTGACCACGGGACAGCGCCTCCATCACGTACTCCTCCATGGCCTCATTCTCCGCAACCGACAGTGGATAGACCTTGCCGCGAGGAGGAACGGCACCAGGTTGTAACTCAATGGCACAATCATATGGGCGGTGCGGAGGTAGGGCAACTGCGCGTACCTTATCGAATACATCCCGGTACTCCTCGTATTCAGGAGGCAACAGAGAGTCCGAGGAAGTACACAGCAACTTGACAGGACCATGGATGCACTTAGCCCCACACTGTGGTGACCATGAGAGGATCTCGGCCGATCTCCAGTCAAAAGTCGGATTATGCTTCTGGAGCCAGGGGTACCCCAAGACCACCGAGTAGTGTGGAGACGAAATAACTTGGAAGCAGACCGACTCTCTGTGAGCGGCACCAATGGCTACCCCCACTGGAAGGGTCTCATGAGTCATGTGTGACGGTTGGAGGGGTCTGCCGTCTATCGCCTCTAGAGCCAGCGGGGAACCTCGAGCCTGTAGAGGAATGGAATTGGCGGCAGCGAACTCACTATCAATGAAAAAACCACCAGCACCAGAGTCCACCAACGCCTGGGTCGTCACCGAGCCCCCGACCCAGGAGAGGACAACAGTGATCAGTGGTTTATCAACACGGGAAACCGGGGACGAGGAGACTCCACCCAAGATCTGCCCCCGACAGGATCTCAGGTGCGAGCGTTTCCCGGACGGTTCGGACATGCCAACCGAAAATGCCCATCGAGACCACAGTACATGCATCGGCCCTCGCGTCTCCGGAGTACCCTCTCCCCCTCGGACAAGCGAGCAAACCCCAGCTGCGAGGGTTCACCCCCAGACAAGTCAACACCAGGAGGCGTGGGAGGAGAGGGAGGCACGGGTGGGACAGCAAACGTAGGCGCCAAACTGTTAGGAGGCCTCCGCAGGCTCACCTTAAAGGAAGGTCTCTCCCTGAGTCTGGTGTCAATCAAAATCAGGAAAGAAATAAGAGCCTCGAGCTCCACTGGTAGGTCCTTAGCTGCAACCTCATCCTTCAAGGCATCCGAGAGACCATGAGAGAAAGCAGCGACCAGGGCCTCATTATTCCAACCTACCTCTGCTGCCAGGGTACGAAACTCAATGGCGTATTCGGCTACGGATGGTGAACCCTGTCTGACGGACATAAGGAGCTTCGCAGCAGAGGCGGCGCGAGCCGGCACATCGAATACCTTCCGAAGAGAAGCAACAAAACCGGAAAACTCGGCAACCACCGGATTGTTGTTCTCCCATAAAGGACTGGCCCAGGCCAAGGCCTTGTCCGAGAGCAGCGAGATCAAGAACCCCACCTTTGATCTCTCAGTGGGAAAGGCATGTGGCAGCAACTCGAAATAAATGCCCACTTGGTTAAGGAAACCTCGGCACTGAGTTGGCTCTCCCCCAAATCGCTGTGGAAGGGGGGCAGAACCGGACATACCCCGAAACACCGCAGGCGCAACAACAGGTGTCGAGGTAGACTCTGGCGCAACAGTCGGATCGGCCGCAGGAGCGGGCCCAGGAGCGACGACCGACCCATCGGCAACGGGAGCGAAATGAGCCGTGCGTTCAAGCAGGGTCTGCAACGCCGCGGTGAACTGACCCAACAGGGACTCCAGCTGAACAAGTCTGGCAACCAGCGTGGGTAGCGAGGATGGCTCTGTACCGTCAAAATTCATGGCTTGGTCCTAATGTTACGGAACCATGAACCAGACGTACAACAAGAGATAAGTGAAAATAAGAAGGCTTTATTGAAAATCAAGCTGTAAAGCAAAAGTCCAACGGATGGTGAAACCAGAGGTCAGGAACCAGAAGGGTAGTCAGACGAAGCCAGGATCAGGAACCAGCAGGGAAGTCAGACGAGGCCAGGATCAGGAACCAGCAGAGAAGTCAGACGAAGCCAGGATCAGAACCAGAAGCAGCAGCAGTCTTAGAAGCATGTGCACACAGGAGGACCAAGCAAGGAACTGAAGTCACAGACCTCCTATATATGTGAGCCAGGTATCCAGCTCCTCCCAGTGGGAAGGAGGAGCCGCAGGGTGGGAGGCTACAAGAGACCTAGAAACCAAGATGGCCGCCAGCACATGTCAAACGAAGGAGACAGGAGAGAGGTAAGACCATGACAATCACTCACCTAAAGCAAAAGCCCGACTAGATAAAGCTCGTACGGAATATGACCTATTCCTCTCGGACTCGGCGGACAGGGCGATACTCCGGACCAAGCACTTTTTTTACAAAAACGCAAATAAATCAGGAACTCTTCTTGCGAAGTCGCTCAACTCCATTAACAAAGCATATAAGCCTATCCAACTTAAAACGGCAAACGGTATAATCTCTAGTAACCCAGTCAAAATAGTACAAAAATTCAGCTCTCACCTTAAAAAACTGTACGCCGAAACCAACACATTTAGCAAACAGGACACGGAAGACTTCTTTTCTGATTTACATTTGCCACAACTAAACACGTCTCAAAGTGCTCTAATGGATGAACCGATCACGCAAGAAGACGTCCTACAGGCTGTCGCTGAACTAAAATTAAATAAAAGACCGGGTCCGGACGGGTTCACTGCCCGTTATTATAGATCATACAAAGACCTACTTTCTCCCATGATGGTGGAAGCCTTTAATGATCTACTAAATCGGAGGTCCTTTAGACAAGAGTCTCTCACGGCCACTATCTGCATGATTCCCAAACCGCACTCCGATTCCACCTGCTGCGACAATTACCGCCCTATATCCATGTTAAACACAGACGTAAAATTACTAGGTAAGATTTTAGCCAATAGATTGAACAAAATCATAGGAACCCTGATACACCGTGACCAAGTGGGCTTCATGCCCAATAGGCAGGCAGGGGACAATATCAGAAGGGCATGCTTACTGGCAAATATAGCTAAAAAGAGGAAAATTCCAGCTTGCTTTCTTTCCCTAGACGTCAGGCAGGCCTTCGACTCAGTCTCATGGTCATATATGGAATTTACGCTGAAGAAATGGGGCTTTGGCCCCAACTTTACAAATTGGATCCTGCAATTATACCAGAACCCTAGAGCGTACGTGAAATATGCGGGCTACAAATCTGAAACCTTTAATATACAGAGGGGAACCAGACAAGGCTGCCCACTTTCCCCATTATTATTCGCCCTCCTGATAGAACCCTTAGCCCAAAAGATTAGAGTGGATCCTAAAATACTCGGTATCGAGTTGGGCGGCGTTACTCACAAACTTTGCCTCTATGCTGACGATATACTGTTGTTCCTCTCCTCTCCACAAGTAACGGGTCCAAACTTACTCCCAATCTTACACCAATTTGCGTCCATATCAGGCTTGGCAATAAACCCCAGGAAATGCTCGGCATTGAACATTTCTCTTTCTAGTACGGAACTGTTGGCAGCAAAAGTGGGCCTCCCTTTTGAGTGGCCAACTAGAAGCATTTCATACCTGGGAATACATTTGACTGCAGACATTTCAGATCTCTATGCGCATAACTATCCAGTCCTCCTGAAACATTTGACGACTTTATTAAAATCTTGGGCCCTACTCCCTCTTTCCTGGTTTGGAAGAATCGCGGCTGTGAAAATGACCTTACTACCCAAGCTCCTATACCTTTATAGAGTGCTCCCTATATCCATACCGGCCCACTACTTCAGGATAATACAAAGGAGAGTTTCATCCTTCGTATGGGGTACCTCCAGGCCAAGGATCAAACCACAAATATTACATCGGCCAAAGTCAGCAGGAGGGCTAGGATATCCTAGTTTTGTAAATTATTACCGAGCAGCACAAATGGCCACAATAGTCAAATACCATGCTAAGCAAGAGGCACCATTATGGGTGTCTATCGAGGCGATGGAATGCGACCCAATTTCAATTTCGAACCTATTGTGGATCACCCCTAAACAAAGAAAGCACATAACTAATCCCATCATGAAACATTCACTCTCCCTGTGGGACAAAATTAAAAATAAACACCGCTTGATGTCTCCTTCAGCCCCCCTGCTGTCTTTTATTAAAAACCCTGCTTTTTACCCAGCCTGGGTCTATCCTAACTCCTTTAAGGAATGGACGGATCGAGGCTGCATACGAAAATATCAATTCTTCGACTCAACAGTAGTGACCCCTTTCCCAACCTTAAACAAAACTCATGGCATACCCCCGAAGGAAATTTTTCGATACCTCCAGATAAAAAACTTCTTTCAACCCTCAGCCGACACGACAATAGTGTCAAACCAATTATCCGCCTTTGAAACTATTTGTAACGGTAATCCTCATGCCAGAAAAGTAATTTCTATCTTATACTCCCAGCTACTCACGCACCCGAGGTCAGGGAAGTTGTCTTACATGAGTAAATGGGAAGATGATTTAGGCATTGAACTGGCACAAACGGAATGGGATCAAATATGGAACAATACCAAAACGGTATCCACTAATATAATAGCAGCAGAAACAAACTACAAAGTACTCTCCAGATGGTACTTAGTCCCGACCAGGGTGGCAAAATTCTCGCAGACATATTCTGATTTATGCTTTAGAGAATGCTCAGACAAAGGAACTTACTTCCATACCTGGTGGTCGTGTCCAAAAGTGCACGAGTTTTGGCTGGAAATTTTCAAATTAATCAAAGTCCTCACGAATAAAACAATCCCCATGGACCCCAAAATTGCCCTGCTCAATTTTAAGCCAGACGGTATTTCACATGCTCGATTCACTTTGACAAGGCAGCTTTTAACAGCAGCAAAACAAACCATTGCGAAAGCTTGGAAGTCCTCAAATGTGAATCTAAACGAAACTATCAACAGAATGAACACAGCTATGATATACGCCAAGATAACTGCGATAGAGATGGACACGATCGCCAGGTTTGAGGATACATGGAAGCCCTGGTTGGAATATGTCACGAAAAAAACGTTTAATGGTGATGTTTTGATGCCATGGTAGCCCAGCCATTACACAGGTATCCTGTCAGAAACTTCTGCTCTACTGAAATGTCCCCGATCTAGTCCTGCAGACTCCCTGACCCCACCCTTCCCTCTCCTTCCTCCCCCTTTCAGTTCTCCTTCTCCCTTTTATTTTATTTACTTATTTGTTTTCTGTTACTTACATTACTTTCGAATGTGTTTCACCTTATTGTGTAGTCTTTCTCATAGCACTAAGTACCTAAATAATAAGCCATACCTCTTTGATCGACCTGAGGCTTTGGTCAAGATGGAAGTTCCATGAGACGCATAGAACCGAACCACAAAGACTAGCAACAATTGCTAACAATAACCAGAACGTTTTTGGACAATAAACTGTACTGTTTGTTCCCTCTTGATCCCTGTTTAGTTAATAGTTAAGCCATTGATGCTAGAGAAATGTAATGAGCTAAGTAAAGACACCACTCTTTATTAGTTAATTCACTTGTAAAAGCAGGACTTTCTTTTCGCCTAAGGTCGATTTTGTTTGATAACATGCTTGTACAAATGTCAACTACACAATAAAGATCTTTTGACAAGGAAAATAACTGTCACTGAGTTTTTGGAGAGAATTAAAGCGGGAGTTCACCCATTTAAAAAAAAAAAAAAAATCTCCCCTTAGCTTCCTGCTCGTTCGGTCTAGGGGAATCGGCTATTTATATTAAAATATGTGCAGTACTTACCCGTTTTCGAGCTGCATCTTCTTCCGTCGCTTCCGGGTATGGGTCTTCGGGAGCCGGCGTTCCTTCTTGAGTGACAGCCTTCCGAGAGGCTTCCGACGGTCGCATCCATCGCGTCACTCGTAGCCGAAAGAAGCCGAACGTCGGCGCGGCTCTATACTGCGCCTGCGCACCGACGTTCGGCTTCTTTCGGAAAATCGTGACGCGATGGATGCGACCGTCGGAAGCCTCTCGGAAACCTGTCAATCAAGAAGGAACGCCCATTCCCGAAGCCCATACCCGGAAGCGACGGAGAGGATGCGTCTCGTAAACGGGTAAGTACTGCACATATTTTAAAATAAATAGCCGATTCCCCTAGTAATAACGATCAGGAATCTAAGGGGGAAAAGTGCCCTCTAAGGGTGAACCCCCGCTTTAACAAGGTTACAGGATGAGATGATGTTCACTCACAGATTAGTTATTATGATATACTGTATGCTAGTAATCAAATTGGTTAAGCTGGTAAACAAGACTCTGATGCCGCGTACACACCATCACTTTCTGCGATGAAAAAATGCGACGGTTTATGTGATTGAAAAAAACGAAATTTTTCAAACTTCAATTTGAACAACGACGTAGCATACACACCATCACTTTTTCACAACGCTCTAGCAAAGCGCAGTTCCGTCAATCACGCACAACGTCACTATAAAGGGTCGTTTCCATGCGGAAGACGGCCTCTTTTGCTGATATTGTGTTGCTGCGTGTTAGTAAAAGTTTGGTGAGAGACGATTCGTGATTTTCAGTGTTTGTGCTTTAAATTTCGTTTTCTGTCGTACAGTTTGTCTATTTGTCGTCGGATCTGTGATACAGTGCTTGTACTAAGGACGTATTTGTTTTGGCATTACGTTTTGTGTGCACGGTGCTGTTTAGCAGGTCGTTCTTCAGAGGCCATTCTGTACTTCAGGGCGTAATTTTTAGTCTGATCTGATTTGACGACCGTTTTCTAGCCATGTTGCGGGTACGAACTCGTCGCCGAGATCGTGCTGTGCTTGTTGTTAGGATGTGTGCTGCATCCCGGCGACGGTCCATGAACAGGGTGAGGAGGAGGTTGTGGACCAAGAACTGGTTGCTATGCAGGGACCAGTTCTCTCATATGCCTCTGCTGCGGGAGATCCGAGAAAATAACCCTGATGATTTCAGGAATTTTCTTAGGATGTCTGACCCCGTATTTCAGCAGCTTTTGGCTTTGGTGTCGCCATATATCACCAGGCAGGACACCGTTATGCGGGAAGCCATCACTGCTGAGCAGAGGCTAGTTGCTACGTTGCGCTACCTTGCAACAGGGAGAAGTCTGCAGGACTTGAAGTTCTCGACAGGCATCTCCCCCCAGGCTCTGGGCCTCATAATCCCGGATACCTGTTCGGCCATCATTCAGGTTCTTCAGGAGGACTATGTTAAGGTAAGTGGTGTTCTTTCAATGGTCAAACTATGGCCGTAAAAAAAAAAAATTAACCTGTTTCTAATATGCTCAGAATGTTCACTTTGTCTCCATGTATGCTGTTCTACACAATTTGTAAAGCCCTACATGTTTATTGTATTTAGCCAACCTGTCCATCATTCTATGTTGTGGCCAAACCCACCTATCATAGTCCCTATATCCCCGTTTATTTGTGGCCTCCATTGTAGTGCTGCATTTTGTGTGTCCCTATATCTTCGTTTATTTGTGGCCTCCATTGTAGTGCTGCATTTTGTGTGTCCCTATATCCCCGTTTATTTGTGGCCTCCATTGTAGTGCTGCATTTTGTGTGTCCCTATATCCCCGTTTATTTGTGGCCTCCATTGTAGTGCTGCATTTTGTGTGTCCCTATATCCCCGTTTATTTGTGGCCTCCATTGTCCAAACCCCCCCCCCCAAGATTGTTTGACTACATACTAATATTTAGTTTTATTAATTTTTTTTTTTTTTTTGGGGGGTGGTTTCTCAGGTGACAAACTCATCTTGGGCCCCCTCTCCCCCTAATTATAGTTTTTGAACATCAGAGGGGGTGATTAATATGCTTAGTGTTCACATGTTATTTTTTAATCTTAACCTTTTTTGTTTAATTTTTGGGGGGATCCCTTGAAATTGTAGATATATTCTGTTCACAATGTTTGTTTGAATGGATTTTTTCTTATCTTTCTATCCAGTTCCCCACCACGCCACAGGAATGGCAGACTGTGGCAGCGGACTTCTCCCAGCGTTGGAACTTTCCGAACTGCGGAGGAGCCATTGATGGCAAGCACATCCGCATTGTGCCCCCACCCCATAGTGGATCCCATTTCTACAACTACAAGGGGTTCCACAGCGTTGTTTTGATGGCGGTGGTCTCTGCCAACTATGAGTTTATGTATGTGGATGTTGGGAAAAATGGCCGGATGTCGGACGGCGGTGTCTTTGCGGAGACGGAGTTCGCCCAACGGCTTCAGTCGGAGGACCTTGCCTTGCCACCTGCGGAGGAGAACGAAGAGGGTCTGCCCTTCGTGTTTGTTGCAGATGAGGCTTTTGCTTTGGGTCCCCACCTCATGAGGCCATTTCCCCTACGCACCCTCACCCATGAGAGGAGGGTTTATAATTATCGGCTGGCCAGTGATTCCATTGTGCCCTACGAGATTGAAGAAAGGGAAAACAGGAGGTTAAAACATTAGAGCGGCCTGAAAGGACCCAAAAATATTTTAAAAGAAAATAAAAGAGGGCAATATTGTTGTTTTTAAAAAGCGTTCAAAGAAGATAGACCAGTATTTAATCCATTCACAAAGTAATTTAAAATCTGGGGACAATTGGTGTATTTTTCTATATGTAAGCTAACCAAGTATCCCCTGGATCTGCTCACCCCTGTGTGTCACCCAACATAGGTTGTGATCGCCCCCAATTCCTACAATTACGTTTTTATTTATGATACAGTGCTTCAACTCCCCTTTGCACATGCAAACTAGGCATGATGCCATTTCTCAGTAATATGGTATTGGATTATTGAAAGTCAGCGAATGAACGACGACTACGACGACTGAATCATGCGTCCACATTCATAATATTAATTCTGGTCAACCTGCAAAAAAACAACACATGGCACAAAGAACACACCCAAATAATTAATACACATGGAAAAAACGTACTTCTTCTTCGAATCACCCTATTTA
The DNA here is from genome assembly GCF_905171775.1 of Rana temporaria. Lineage (NCBI taxonomy): Eukaryota > Metazoa > Chordata > Amphibia > Anura > Ranidae > Rana > Rana temporaria. The sequence goes on along the minus strand of NC_053493.1, from coordinate 58,138,387 downwards.
TTTTGGCAAGTTGGAGGGGTTCCCTCTTCTTTAAATCTGACCACCTTTTTCGCAGGTGCTCTCTGCTCCTGCGTTTTCCAAACTTCCGCTGGAGCCTACGGATGACCTTCTCCATTATTTTTGCCTTAACTTTATTTGGATGCATGTAGGGGCCATGCTTGGCATCATAGTCCTCCCTCCTCAATATGGTGACCATCTCCACCATTTCATTGAATGAAATGTTGGAGGCTCTGCATCGGAATCTGCGGCGTGGTTGGGCCTGGCCTGCCTCCTGGCTTGAGCTGGAATAGACCTCCATGTTGTCCATCTTTTCTCCCTCACCAAACGACAGAGAAGGGGCGTGGAAAGGACGATACCGAACGTCAGGGGCGGGGTGTCGTGCGGAGCGTCACGCGTGCGTAGTGTAAAAAGGGATCGGACGTGTTTGTAAACGGCGTGCATAGTCTGTGGAAGAAGGCGGAAGTCACGATCTTTGCTAACGACGATACGTAAGTTATTTTTTGCGACTTTATTATAGTGAAGAGGGAATGAGTTTGTGGGCTAGTTAGGGGAAGTAAGCTAGTGGCTTTAATTACATTAGGTTTTGGCTTCTGTTTCATGTGCAGAAAGAATGGATCCCTTCAAGGATGCGGAGTTCCTGACAGAATTTATCCAAAAATGGAAGGAACATCCTGTTCTGTGGCAAACCAAAAATACAATCAATAAAAACAAAGATGCCAGGGAAAAAGCAAAAGAGAGCATGCTTGAATTTCTGAAAACAAGGGTCCCCAACGCCACAAAAGCCACAGTGAAGAGCAAAATAAATTCCATCAGGGGCACCTACAGGGCCCAACGGGTCCAAGTCCTGGCCTCAATGAGGACTGGGGCTGCAGCTGACTCCATCTACAAACCAACCCTGTGGTACTACAGTCAGCTGCAGTTCCTGGACGACCACATTGAGACCAGGGCATCCATGTCTACCCTTCCCCCAAGAGGTAGCTCCCAGCTTCCCAGCAGCCAATCCTCCAGTCTTCTCTGCAGACAAGAGCAGGCAAGCTCGGAGGAAGAGCAAGAGTTCCTGGAGGACCCCAATTGTGACCCATGGAGCATGGTATGTGTTTTTTGTATGAATTTAGTTAGTATATGACAAGTCTAGTAATAATGTTAAATTTCTGTTACTATTGTTCGAAATTCTAAGTGAATCTCCAAAGTTTTGGGATAAGATCAATAGTCAGTAGTGGCAAAACAGGATGGGGACAAAATTGGCCAATTAATAATGTTTCTGAAGGAGTGGGTGGCATTTTCAGAGAGGCCAGTAGGGGGGGGGGGGTAACGCAATACACCTGCAAGGGGTCCCAGATGGAAAACACCCTTTTTGAGTACAATCTAGTTGACACGAAATTTACTACTTAATTTTTGGGGGAAAAGGCCACTTATTTCCAAAATTAGGCCTGCAACAACCCACATAATTCCAGGGGGACCATGTCTGAAGGTGTGTAAGGGGCCACATAATTAGGGATGGCGACCCTGTGTGTAATATATATTGACATTCAATTTGCATCACTCATGATTTAAAAAATGTGTGTGATTAATGACAAACACAAATAAACTATGTTGCTTTTTTTGATACACAGGCAGACAAAAGCCAGGAAGAGACAGGGCCCACAGTGAGCCAGGAAGAGCCAGGGCCCACAGGGAGCCAGGAGGAGCCAGGGCCAACTGCAAGGCAGGAGGTGGCAGAGCCCACTGGGAGCCAGGAGGTGGCAGGCCCCAGTGGGACCCAGGAGGCACGCCGGCGGGATACCATCTCCCGGATCCCTCCATTCCACAATCCCGCTAAACGGCTCAGGAGTCTGCGCCAAATGGAGGAGGAGACCCAGGGCCTGCTTCGCCAAGCTACTGCGGCCATCCGAGAGCCACCCAGTGAAGTTGAGGGGTTCGCAGCGCTCATTGCAGCCAAGCTCTACAATCTGGAGCAGAGCCAGCGTGTGCGCTGCGAACAACTCATCTTCAAAGCCATAAGCATGGCATCCCTGGGGCAGCTCGATGACGACACCGACATTGTGCGGATTGCTCCTCCTGTCCTTGCTGCTCCTCCTGCTCCTGCTCCTCCTCTTCATGAGGCTGCTCTGGCTCCTGGCACTTCATCTCCTCCGGGAACCCAGCCCCCAAGGACTCGGGCTACAGGGAAGGCTGCAGGGAAGACTGCAGAGAAGACTGCAGGGAAGGCTGCTGGGAAGAAAAAGCCAAAAAAATAAAACGGTGCCCCTGATGGAATTTTAATGTTGACTCACAGGCTGAATTGGTGGCTTCGGGGACCCTTGTTTTCAGCAAAGTTCAAGCACGCTCTAAAGTGCTGCCTTCCTTGGCATCTTTGTTTTTATTATGTTGTGTTTTTGGGTTGTCACCATTTTTTTGTGAATTTTTGGGCAGAATAAATGCAATTTTAATTTTTCAGCCAAATTTGACCATGTTTCTTTTTTGTAGATTTGAGAGATCATTAGTGAGTGGGCAGACCCATTCCCGAAAAGTTCTTGGAAACATTAACAAGGTCAAAAAACATGCTTGTGGGTGAGTTCAACAAAAAATTATGTTGTTGCAGCCACTTCACACACTCCCAAATCAACACAAAATAGAGATTTCAAATAAAATTGGTGACAAAATAAAAATCAAAAAAAAAAAAGGTTGACCAATATATATATTTAAAATTTTAAAGATGGAAGATACAACTAAATAACAGAACACAAACATAAACATTATCAAACAAGAAAGAAACTAATTAAAAGCTTGTCATAACTATGTAACAAGATCAGCCGCAACAAACGTCCATTTCTGGGTAGCAGTTAAAAGCAGGGGTTAAAGAAGCGCTTTCTTTTCTTGTATATAAGCTGAAAAAGACCTTAACGAATGTGCTTATTCCATTCTGAACAGTCGTTTTACATGAATGAGCGCTGCCGTCTCCTAACTTGCTTCTGAGCATGCTCGTGCTTAAAACAACGTTTTTACGTACACACGGTCAATGTTTAGAACACAGAAAGCGACGTCGGCCAAAAACGACACATAAAATTGAAGCATGCTTCAATTTTTTTTGGTCGTTTTTTAGAAGACATAAAACGACGTTTTTGCCCACACACGATCAATTAAATTGACGTTTTTCAAAACGTCGTTTTTTTTCATCGCAGAAAGTGATGGTGTGTACGCGGCATTAGGGTTGTATTTAAATGAAATTGCATATGCATGTACATTTGTTCTGTGCAGGAAGATATTTCCTGTGCTGCAGTGCTTTAAGTGGGCCAAAAGAGGTGCCGGTACTCTATTAGGCGCCGGTGCTCCCCCCCCCCCCCCAATACTGAACATGAAAATACCCTTGGCTGCGTGTGATGGGCACAGTGGCTGCATTTGATGGGCACAGCGGCTGCATTAGATGGGCACAGTGGCAACAATTGATGGTGGCACAGTGGCTGCGTGTGGTGGCACAGTGGCTGCGTGTGATGGCACAGTGGCTGCGTGTGATGGCACAGTGGCTGCGTTTGATGGGCACAGTGGCTGCATGTGATGGCACAGTGGCGACAATTGATGGCACAGTGGCAGTGTGAGTTGGCACAGTGGCTGCATGTGATGGCACAGTGGCGACAATTGATGGCACTGTGGCTGCGTGTGTTCGCACAGTGGCTGCATGTGATGGCACAGTGGCTGCGTTTGGTGGCACAGTGGCTGCGTGTGATGGGCAGAGTGGCGACAATTGATGGCACAGTGGCTGCGTTTGATGGGCACATTGGCTGCGTTTGGTGGCACAGTGAGGCTGCAATTAATGGGTTTTTTTTTTAGTTAGAGAAGGCAAGCTCAAAATAACTCAAAAATATTTTTTTCTGCCATTTTTTTATTAAAAAACTGATGGTCACCTCAGTCCAACCCCCCCTCCCTCCAATACAGTCAATTATTTTCTTACTTTCCTCTGTTGCAGTCCTGAGTCCAGGATCCAGACAGTAGCAGCACTAGGAACTGTAGACGCATGCTGAGCTGAGGCTCCTCGTGACTTGGGCTTCTTTCCTTGCCGCCGACACAGCTCCCTGCGCGAGTCCTCCTCTCACCTCGCCTCCGGCGTGACGTCACGCGGCGCACGCCGGGGAATGAACCAACTCTCCTCCATGGGGGGGGGGTCGAGGAAACGCACAGGACAGGAGTGACAGGACAGAGGAAAGGGAGCCAGGAGCGCACTCAGCAGCAGTGAGTCGGCTCCGGCGGGGCGGCATACAGTTTCTATTGTGACTGCGCTGCCTGTCTGACACACATTACCGGCCCGCAACTCGACAAGCCCACCGGCTGCGTTCCGGTACTGTAAACCCACATACTGGGCGCACGGAGAGGTGCTGGTACTCTCCAGGGCCATTTTTGGAAGTGGCGGTACTGAGTACCGCCGCGTTCCGGCCCAGTTAAAGCACTGCTGTGCTGGACAAATGCTTTTCATAGATTTAACCACATCCCAACTATAGCAAAATGATGTCTGGGTGGTGGCTCTTCTGTTCTAACTGGACGTCATCTGACGTCCTTCAGAACAAGCTGCTAGTGTGTGCCCCCGGGGGGCTAATATTACTGGCATGATAAGGCTGTCTAATATTACTAAGCAAAGCAAAGGCTACCCATCAGTCTTTGTTCATTTGTTTAGATAAAAAAAAAACAGTGATGATTAATTACCACTAAAAGAAAGCTCTATCTGTCTAAAAAAAAATTGTAAACATTGGCCCGGATTCAAGTAGATTTGCGCATTTTTTTTACGGAGGCGCAGGGCAACGTTTTTGCCCTGCGCCCCCGCGAATTTACGGCGCTGCCCTTGATTCACGGAGCAGTAGCTCCGTAAATTGCGTGGGAGCGCCGGCAAAATGCCCGGCGTAAGCGCGCGCAATTTAAATGATCCCGTAGGGGGAGGGAATCATTTAAATTAGGCGCGTTCCCGCGCCGAGCGTAGAGCGCATGCTCCGTCTGGAAACTTTCCCGACGTGCATTGTGGCAAATGACGTCGCAAGGACGTCATTTGCTTCAAAGTGAACGTGAATGGCGTCCAGCGCCATTCACGATTCACTTACGCAAACTACGTAAATTTCAAATTTTGCGACGCGGGAACGACGGGTATACGTAACATTGGCTAATAGCAGGGGCAGCCTTATGCGAAAACCGCCATACGGAAACAACGTAAATTGCGTACGCAGGGCTCGCGCAACGTTGTGAATCGGCGTTAGTATGCAATTTGCATACTATACGCTGAGCACAACGGGAACGCCACCTAGCGGCCATCACAAGAATGCAGCCTAAGATATGCGGGCATAAGAGCCTTATGCCGCGCATATCTTAGGCTACAGTCGGCGTAACAAGGTTCCTGAATCAGGAGTATTCGTTACGCCGGGGCAAGCAATTGCGCTGTGTAACTTATGGTTACACAGGCGCAATTGCTTCTTGAATCCAGGCCACTTTGTTTGGGTGCAGCATTGCATGACCGCACAATTGTCATTTAAAGTGCAAAGCGCTAGAAGCTAGAAATTTCCTATAATACTCTGCTCCATCTAGTGGCTTTTTTTTTTTTAAGATATTTTTATTGAAGTTTTTCAACAAACAGAAGAAAAAAAACAATACACACACAAAGAAAAAACACAATCACCGTACCAGATGGACTGGTTCAGAATGGTAGGCAATATGCTCAGACATAGGCAAATAAAGAGATACCAATACAAAGAATATACAGTAGGCACACCGGGAAAAAGTGCATGTAGACCAATACGGGCAAAGCAAAGGTGGGAGTCTATACATTAGAGATCCTTAGGGCACTGTCCAACACTGGCCAAACAAGTGTACTTCAGTTAGTGCTGGGAAAGAGTAAGTGGGCTAGCCAGCCACCTACCCCAAATTTTATGAAAGGTTTCCGGATTTCAAAAGTAAGCTAATATAGCGGGATGGAGTAATTAATAAGTTTCAGCCAAAGGGCTTTCAAAGAGGTCTGTGCACCCTTCCAGGACAGTAGAATGGTCTTCTTAGCATAGAAATAAAGTATACGGAGCAGTCTCTTGGCATGCGTTGACATGTGTAAGTCACCAAAAATGCCTAGTAGGTAGTTCTTGGGGTGAATTATATTTGGGAGGCCCAACGCCGAGGAGACAAAGGCACCCCCCCCCAGAAGTCCAGAATTATTGGGCGTGACCAAAAACAGTGTAAGAAATCAGCCTTCTGGCCGCAGCCGCAGTAGCAAGTGGCCGAAGACAAGAGACCCATCCCATGCAACCACGCCGGAGTAAGGTGGGTCTGGTGGAAAATCTCGGTCTCGGGACGCAATGACAGACGTTTTGTAGGTATCACTAAATTCCGACCAGTCCTCGTCCTCTAAGGAGATGTCCATAGAGGTCCATCTGTCCTGAGCTCTATGGAATCTGGGGTTAGAATCGGTCAGCATGGTTGCGTAATAAGTGGAAATAAGTTTAGTGGGATCCGGTTGTCGGAGCAATTTTTCCAATGGTGGCAGGTCAGTGGGGTCTTTTAGGGAACCAAACTGGGCCTGTGTAGCATGCCGAAGCTGGTAGTAGTAAATAAGTACACGTTTGGTAGGTCAAAATCTAAGCGTAGTTGAGAGAAAGTTTTAAAGCCCTGAGTGTTATACAAGTGACATAGGTATTTAACCCCCTTAGAGTACCAGAGATTGGGATCGGGAAGAGAGTACAGTTCCTGCAGGTTAGGGTTGAACCACAGAGGGTTGTTAGGGGACTGCAACCAGGTATGCATGGATACCTTCTTGACAATGTAACGGAAAGATGAAAGGGAGGTGGCCAGTAGAGAGGTTCCTGGGCGGTCAGGGACTCGTCCCCTGTAGATGATATTATGCAGAGTCTCCTGGGAGGACGCTATAGCCCCCTCCGTGGAAGTACAGGCATTTGCCGGGACTGCACGCAGCCAATTATGGACGTGCACCAGCTGGGATGCTAAGTAATAGAGGAAGAATTTTGGAAATGCCAGGCCCGCCATGTGTGCCACCCTGGGGGAGCCGGGACAAACGCCATATCTAATCGGGACATGGTGTGGAAAGAGTCCGAATGGCAGGAGAAATGGTGCACATCCGGATGTTTCCAGTGCCATACTTCTGTAAGGCCATGAACCTGGATCCAATCAAGGATGGAGGGAAAGGGTCTGCCCCCACCACCCAATTGGTCCAGTGTTGGATCCAAAATAGCATGTAAAGTAGGGGGCCAGGAGGCCTAGTCAGCAATTGAAGTGACAGTTTAGAGAGTAGCTCCGCTGAAAATGGGGGGCGGGGATATAAACATTCACCAAAAGACCTTCCTGACAAAAGGGGTCAGCAAAGGTCACAAAAAAAAATTGTTCTGTGGCCTCGCCACAAGCTGGTGTGAGGGTTGTGTGGAGTCAGGTGTGGCTCTTAACTGGTGGCAGAAAAAATATAAACATGTCTGGGTGTAGAGTGCAAAGTCCTGAAGGCCGTGGGAAAGTGCAGGATTCGTTGTCCTCCAATCCAGGCAGGGCAGGATAGTATATGAGGGAGAGATTCCTGAAACGAAGGCCTGGTGGCATAAGTATAAAAAAAATCACAGCATCCGACACATTAGGGAAGGGGTATCACCCATCAAATGAGATAAGGTGGCTTAAACAGCAGTCAGTGTAAATTGCAATAAAGGCACAGGATACACATAGTGGTGCACAGGGGTCTGGTAATAAGGCAGATATGTGACACTGTCAGTCATCTTTGCATCTATAAGCAGCTCCAAAGCGATCATTCAACCACATCATGGCCTCCTTGGGGCTGGTGTAGAAATGAGCCTTACCATCATAAATGATGCGCAGTTTGGCAGGGAAGAGCATGGCATAGGACAGACCTTCCGTGCGCAGGCGAGATTTCACTGCAGAAAAGGAGATTCGCTGGCGTTGAACTTCAGCAGAAAAGTTAGGATAGACAGAGATGGTGTTCCCATTAAATTTGAGAGGGCCTTTCTCCCAAGCTAGCCGCAAGATGGCGACTTTATCCTGGAAGTTGAGGATGCAAGCAATAATGGAACATGGTGGGGCACCCTCAGGGGGAGGGCAGGGAGGAGTGCGATGCATGCATTCAATGATGTGGGAGAATGAGGGCGCATTCGTACCAAAAATGTCCCACAACCAGGAATAAAGACATTTTTCAGGATGAGGGCCCTTAGCCCGTTCTGGGAACCCTACAAATCTGAGGTTGTTCCTGTGAGAACGATTTTCCAAATCATCGATTTTGGCGCGGAGTGCCGCCATCTCGCTAGTGACATCCCGCACAATAACTGATAGGGGATTGACAGTGTCCTTCGGGGAGCTAATACGTTCCTCTGCCTCTCCGGTTCTATCACTGATGTTCTGGACATCCTGTTTAAGTAGTGAAAAGTCCATGCGAATAGATGCTATCTGAGTAGAAAGGGAGGCCTTACAGTCCTGGATAGCTAGCATAATGGTGGACAGTGTAGGTTCAGCAGGGGTAGGAGAATCCACAGACAGGCCAGTCACAGTGAATTGCTGGGAGTCTCGGGACATCAGGGGGTCTGCTTGAAAACGAAAGAGGGCAGGAATAGAAGCACTCACCCCTGTAGCATAGTTCTTGTCATCAAAGGAGGAGGCCTGCAGCGTGTCTGTCTGCCCTGCTTGTGTGCCGGCGCCATCTTGCCTCTTGAACTGTGCCAGTTGCTCCGCCATGGATGGGGGCCGGGGCAGCCCGTATTTTACCATTTCAGCCAGCCTGCCAGATGCCCACCTCGGTACCTTTGGCTAGAAAAACTGACCCAGGATAAGTTAAGGATGTCGGTTTATAGCCAGAGCAGTGTGTCTATGCAACTGCTCTCTTCATCATCTGGCCAGACCACAATATTTTCTGTTTTAAGTCAATGAAAAACATTTGTCTAGCACAAATTTCGTTTTTTGCCCCATTTGCTCAGAATGAGTGTTCATACACTTTCATGTGAGCGGGAACAAGTCTGCTATGATGTGAGCTATGATTAAGCACTGGTAAAGTGGTGTGAAACGTGTCAGCTATCGTGCTTTTTAATCTGATTGTTGTATGGACTATTTCTTCAATAAAGTTATTAACTTGGAGTGTGGCCATACAGACTTTTTCTGCTCACATGTATCCTCCATACTGAGCGAGCACCCTTTATGTGCGGCGGTGGTGAGAATCTGGAATTGCTATCCTGAGCGGTTTATTACTTGAATGTACATACACTTTCACTTATGAATGCACTTTTTTTCTAAATGCACAACCTTAGGATTATTACAGGACACATAGGATAGCAGAGGTTTTTAGGGGCTTCGGGGCAGATCTGCTAGGCTTTGAAGAGTTGAAATGAAAGAGGTTCCATTTACAAATTAGAGCGGCAAAGACCAGTATTTTTATTTTAACAAAATGATTGGGTGTGTTTTCTAACATTACTAATAGGTAGATTTCATGGCAAATTTTGAAGAGTGGAGTCCCTCTTTAAGTAGAAATGATAGTGAGCACAGTGTAATGTTTTTAATGTTTAAATGTAAAAAAAAAAATAAAAACCCTGCTAGGAAACTTCAAAAGGCATTCGTTATTTTTGTCTTTTGACATATTTTCCCATCGTAACACATTCTGCCTTGTCATCACATGTAAACTTCAAATGACAAAACGCTTGGTAGAACTTATGTCAATCAGCAGACTCTCTATGAAGCTGACCCATATAACAGGACTGTAAGAAAGGTCTATTTACCATGTGGAGGGTGACTGTGATTAACTCCTATCCTTATGTTTTTGGGACAGGAGGAATATTAAAGCCAGAGCTGATCTCAGAAGGTTATTACAGCCCCAGGCTAACAGTAACACTGGAAAGAAAAGAAAACTTCTTCCTTTCATCCCTGACACCAGAAACTAAATTAGAATTTAATATTTTAACTCAGATCTTTTTTTGGAAGTGATTGCATATCACCGATCAGAATGTGAATATTCCTCTGGAGGGAGGATAGCCTTAGGGAACAAACATCAACTTTGTGTAACTTGAAAGACCTTGTCCAGTGTCAGAATCTGTAAATAGAATGTACAAAGATTCCTATCTAACCTTCAATTAATGCTGTGTGTATCTTTTTGAAGAGTGTGAAGGAAACAAATTAGGGTTGGAACACATTGTGACATACACTATATTGTCAAAAGTATCGGGACGCCTGCCTTTACACACAAACAAACTTTAATGACATCCCAGTCGTAGTCCGTAGGGTTCAATATTGGGTTGGCCCACCCTTTGCTGCTATAACAGCGTCAACTCTTTTGGGAAGGCCGTCTACAAGGTATAGAAGTGTGTCTATGGGAATGTTTGACCATTCTTCCAGAAGTGCATTTGTGAGGTCAGGTACTGATGTGAACGAGAAGGCCTGGCTCGGAGTCTCCACTCTAATTCATCCCAAAGGTGTTCTATCGGGTTGAGGTCTGGACTCTGTGCAGGCCAGTCAAGTTCCTCCACCCCAAACTCGCTCGCTCATCCATTTCTTTATGGACCTTGCTTTGTGCACTGGTCCAAATCGTTTGGTGGAGGGGGGATTATGGCGTGAGTTTTTTTTTTAGGGGTTAGGCTTGGCTCTTAGTTCCAGTGAAGGGAATTCTTAAGGCGTCAACATACCAAGACATTTTGGAAAACTTCATGCTCCCAACTTTGTGGGCTTAGTTGTGGATGGCCCGTTCCTGTTCCAACATGACTGCGCACCATTGCACAAAGCAAGGTCCAGTGGTGGCCTGTCCACTGTTTGCTGCCCCACAATTTTTTTGTCCACAGGCCACAATTGGCAAGGTCCATAAAGAAATGGATGGGCGAGTTTGGGGTGGAGGAACTTGACTGGCCTGCACAGAATCCTGAACTCAAGCCGATAGAACACCTTTGGGATGAATTAGAGCGGAGACTGTGAGCCAGGTTTTCTTGTCTAAAATCACTGCCTGACCTCACAAATGCGCTTCTGAAAGAATGGTCAAACATTCCCATAGGCACACTCCTAAACCTTGTGGACAGCCTTCCCAGAAGAGTTGACGCTGTTATTGCTGCAAAGGGTGGGCCAACTCAATATTGAATCCTACGGACTAAGAGCCGTCGTATCTATGCGGCTGATTCTTAGAATCAGCTACGCATAAATTCGGTCTCTTACACCGTCGTATCTTAGAGTGCATATTTACACTGGTCGCTAGGTGGCGCTTCCGTAGATTTCTGTGTTGAATATGCTAATGAGCTAGATACGCCGATTCACGAACGTACGTGCGCCCGGCGTAGCAAGATACATTGTTTACGTAAGACATACCCCGGCGTAAAGTTACCCCTCATAAAGCAGGGGTAAGTCATGTTAGGTATGGACGTCGGAAACGTCGGAACAGCGTCGTGTTTTACGTAAGTCGTCCGTGAATGGAGCTGGACGTAAGTTACGCTCACGTCGACTAGGCATTGAGCGGGCGTAATTTAATTAGAAAATTTGACGTGATACTGAGCATGCGCGTGCATGCGCCGTTCGAAAAAAGCGTAATTTACGTGGGGTCATGATTAGTTTACATAAAACACGCCCCCCTGTTCCTCATTTGATTTAGGCGCGCTTACGCCGGCAAAATTACGCTACGCCGCCGTAACTTTAGACACAAGTGCTTTGTGAATACAACACTTGCCTCTCTAAGTTGTGGCGGCGTAGCGTAACTACGATACACTTCGCCCGCCTACATTTACGCCGCTGACTGTGAATCTGGCCCTATAACTTTTGCGTAAACCAATTAATATACGCTTATTGCGATTTTTATTGCCAAAAATATGTAGAAGAATACATATCAGCCTAAACTGAGAAAAAATTAGCTTTTTAAAAAAAAAAAAAAAACGATGATAATAATTATAGCAAAAAGTAGAAAATATTGTGTTTTTTTCAAAATCGTCGCTCTTTTTTTGTTTATAGCGCCAACAAATAAAGTCGCAAAGTTGATAAAATACCATCAAAAGAAAGCTCTATGGGGCAGATCCACATAGATCTGCACCCGCGCAGCGTATCAGAGATACGCTACGCCGCCGTACCTTACCTGGCGTTTTTTCAAATCCTCAAAGATTTTTGCGCCGTAAGTTACGGCGGCGTAGTGTATTTTTGGCGGCGGAATTCAAATCGGCGATTAGGGGGCGTGTTTCATTTAAATGAAGCGCGTCCCCGCGCCGAATGAACTGCGCATGCGCCGTCCCTAAATTTCCCGCCGTGCATTGTGCTAAATGACGTCGCCACAACGTCATTTTTTTAACTTAGACGTGAATTACGTCGATCCCTATTGACGGACGACTTACGCAAAAAAAACAAATTCAAATTTCGACACGGGAACGACGGCCATACTTGGCATAACATGGCAAGTCTAACTATACGCCGCAAAATACCAGCTTTAACTATACGCCGGAAAAAGTCGGCTAGAGATGACGTAAGAGAATGCGACGGCCGCGCGTACGTTCGTGGATCGTCGGAAATAGCTAATTTGCATACCCGACGCGGAAAACGATGCGAACTCCACCCAGCGGACGCCGAAGTATTGCATCTATGATCTGAAGGCGTACGAAGCCGTACGCCTGTCGGGATCAAACCCAGATGCCGTTGTATCTTAGTTTGAGGATTTAAACTAAAGATACAACGCAGGAAATTTGAAAGTACGCCTGCGTATCAGTAGATACGCCGGCGTACTCTCACTGCGGATCTGGCCCTATGTGTGGGAAAAAAAGGACATCAATTTTATTTGGGTACAATGTCGCACGGCCGCTCAATTATCAGTTAAAGCGACGCAGTGCTGTATCGCAAAAAAATGAAGTAATGGTCTTTGGCCAGCAGAATATAAATAGTACACACAAACACACAGAGATACGCACACAGATTATCAGCTCACGCTATTCCTGTGGAACAAGGAAGAAGTTTGGATTTTACTATCCTGGGAAAAATATGAATTGGTGCTTCCTTGTTTCTGTGCTTCCTTAACAGTATAAAGACATAACAAACATCTGTCTGATGGGCTCAGATAAACATTTCAGACATAGGGGGATGAGGTGATAAGAGAAATATCTTTATTATATCATCTAATGCAAAAAAACAAAAAAAAAAACTTTGTAAAATAGAACTCCAGCCAAAACTTTTAAAGCGCATACACACAATCATTTTTCATGTCATGGAAAAAAACGATGTTTTTCTCGACGTGATTCTTGTCAAGCCTGCCTTGCATACACACGATCGTGAAAAAAAAAATGCTTGAGCAAAGCGCTGTGACGTACAACACGTATGACGGCACTATAAAGGGGAAGTTCCATTCGATTGGCGCCACCCTTTGGGCTGATTATGCAATTTCCCTTCTCATAACTTGCTTCTGAGCATGCGTGTTTTTTCCCCCTTTGTTAAAGCCTACACACAAACGTTTTTCACGACGTAAAAAACGACGAAGTGAAAAACCGATGAGAAAAAATAGAGCATGTTCTAAATTTTTAATGCCCATTTTTCACGCCGAGAAAAATGCTCTGGAGCCTACACACGACCGTTTTTAATGACCAATTTAAAAAATTGCATTTTTCTCGTCATAAAAAACTGTCGTGTGTACACGGCATCAAGGCCTTTTCACACTAGGAACTGCATGAGATTCGCAGAGGATCGTGCTGAGTGTTCCTGTACGATCCACATGTAGTTCTGTGCAGTGCAATTTCATCCTTTTCATTTTGAATGGGCTAAAATTGCACCACACTGCACCAAACATAGTTCATGCACTACTTTTGGAAATGCACTGCAACCAGATCGTATATTTTCACTATGCAATTTGGTGCGGGCAAACGCACAACATTTTTGACCTGCATTTAGGGTTTCATTAGCTTTGCACTGACTTCCACTGCAGATCGCAAAAGCAGTGCATTCTGAATGTGGTGCGGGAAACCAGCACAGAACGTGAGTTTCCCGCACAATATTCAGGTGTGAGCGGGCCCTTGATTTTTGTTTTGGAAGGTTAGAACTCCTGTCAGGTTTTCAGTGCTGTCTGTGCCCTTGTTCTGCATTCACACAAACAGGGGACAGTATGGGGTCCATTCACCAAACTGGGGGTTCAGTCTCAGTCTTCACCTGTAGGTAAGTGTGAGATTGCAGCTCATTCGTCATGTACTGTATCTGTAACCTAAGTGTTTTTTTTTTTGTATCCTCTTACCTGTTTCACTGGTGCTATTCACAATAAACATATTCGCATGCTGTGATCTGCCAGTCCATTGCTGTACACTAAATTCCATGTTGCCATCTTACTTTCTGATGTCTTCGGAAGCTGCCTGTCTCTTCCTGAATGAATGAATGAAAAACGTATATAGCGATACATATGCAAACTGAATCCCCTCAAGCCGCTTGGTATACATTTCCTTCTAATTTTGGCCTTCAGAATAGGTGGGTCTTGAGTTTTTTTCCTGAAGGCCTGGTGATTCATTTCCATTCGGATATTGGTTGGTAATGCGTTCCACAGCCGGGGTCCTTGGACTGCAAATCTCTGTTCTTCTTTTGTCTTGTAAGGCCCCGTACACACGACCGAACATGTCTGCTGAAACTGGTCCGCGGACCAGTTTCAGCAGACATGTTCGGTCGTGTGTACAGCCGACCGGACAGGTTTCCAGCGGACATTTGTCCAGCCGACCGTTTTCCAGCGGACAAATGTTTCTTAGCCTGCTAAGAAACATGTCCGCTGGAAGCCTGTCCGTTGGACATGTTCGGTCGTCTGTACAGACTCACCGTTCACGTCCGATCCACCGCCATCCCTCGCATGTGTCAAGGTGATTTGACGCATGCGTGGAAGCTTTGAACTTCTAGGGCCGCGCACGTCACCGCGACGGCGCGGCCACGTCACCGCGTATCGTGTACGCGCGGATTTCTGTCTGATGGTGTGTACAACCATCAGACAGAAATCTCCGGGCGGACATGTCCGCTGAAAACGGCGGACCGTTTTCAGTGGACAGTTCGTCCGTCTGTACAAGGCCTAACGGGCTTTGGGGATTTGAAGTAGATTTTGGTTAGTTGACCTGAGAACAAGATTGGTGTTGTGGTATTTTATTTTCTCACATAGATATTGGGGAGCGATTTGAACACATTTGTGCGTCAGGCAGAGGGCCTTAAATGTGATCCGGTCCTTCATGGGCAACCAGTGAAGGGACCTGAGGGGGGGAGTGATTGATTCCCAGGGTTTTTTCCCTGTTATCAGTCATGCTGCCGTGTTCTGGACGACTTGTAGACAAGCAACCAGGTATTTTGGCAGACCTAGATACAAGGCGTTTGCATAGTCGAGCCTGGAGTTGATTATTGTTCCCACGACGTTTAGGTCCCCTAATGGAATGCCACCAGGACCACCCTTCTCCGGCTGCTGTGTTAAAGCTGAACTAAACCCTCCCATCCTTTTAAGTCAAGGAAGCTGCCATCTTAGCCTCTGTTTGATCTGCAGTTGCCATGGTGCTGCACATGTGCTCTGTTATGACTCCAGCTAATTTGTTTGATAGTTTGGTTGACTGCTTTTTGAAACCACTAAATCAATAAAGTGGTTGTAAACCTCAGACATGAAATATAAAGAAAGCATATCCTTCTATAGTGTGTACTTGTCTCAATTCAGAGCACTAATGCCCTGTACACACGATCGGTTCGTCTGATGAAAACGGTTCGATGGTTGGTTAGCAGAAGATTTATAGCGTTTACAAAATAGGGGATAGTTTTATTGCATTTTTTTTTTTACTACTAATGGGGGCGATCAGCGATTTTTTTCATGACTGCGACATTATGGCGAACACTTCAGACAATTTTGACACATTTTTGGGACCATTGTCATTTTCACAGCAAAAAATGCATATAAAATGCATTGTTTATTGTGAAAATGACAATTGCAGTTTGGGAGTTAACCACAGGGGGCGCTGATGGGGTTATGTGTGACCTCAAGTGTGTTTACAACTGTAGGGGGGTGTGGCTGTAGGTGTGATGTTATCGATTGTGTCCCCCTATAAAAGGGATCACAAGATCGATGACGTCGCCACAGTGAAGAACGGGGAAGCCGTGTTTACACACGGCTCTCCCCGTTCTTCAGCTCCGGGGGCCCATCGCGGGACTCCAGCGGCGGTCGGGTCCGCGGGTCCCGTGGTCACGGAGCTTCAGGCCGGGTCGCGGGAGCGCGCCGCGGCCCCCCCCCCGCGACCCCACAGCTGGGCTTAAAGGGCAACGTACATATACGTTGATGTGCCCAGCCGTGCCATTCTGCCGATGTATATCGGCGTGAAGGGGTCCTTAAGTGGTTAACAAAAACGATAGAAAAAAACGTTTGTCTGTGGGGAAATCCATCAGTCAAAAATCCACGCATTTTCAAATTCAAGTCGACGCATGCTCGGTAGCATTGAACTTCATTTTTCTCTGCACGTCGTTGTGTTTTACGTCACCGCGTTGGACACGATCGGATTTTTAACTGATGGTGTGTAAGCAAGACTGATGAAAGTCAGCTTCATCGGATATCTGATAAAAAAAATCCATCGGTCCGTTTTCATCGGATGAACCGATCGTGTGTACGTGGCATAAGTGTCATTTCTGTCTGTTGCTTCAATCCTCTGTTATCTGCATAAGTCACTGCTCACAGTTTTCTTGACACCGAAGAAAAAAAAGTGACAGGTGAGGGACAGCCTCTGTTTCTTTATGCTGTGAGAAGTATGAGGCCCCGTACACACGACCGAGTTTCTCGTCAGAATTCAGCCAGAAACTCGATGGGAGACGTATTCTGCCGAGAAAACCGGTCGTGTGTACACTTTTTGCCAAGGAAACCGACGAGGATCTCGTCGGGCCAAAAAGAGAACATGTTCTTTATTTCCTCATTAGTCAATGGGAAAAGTTGGCTCGCCGAGATCCTCGGCGGCTTCACAAGGAACTCGACGAGCAAAACGATGTGTTTTGCCCGTCGAGTTTCTTGGACGTGTGTACGGTGCCTGAAATATTGCCCCTATCCAGTTTAACCACTTGCTTACCTGCCCAGGCGAAATTTCAGCTTTCAGCACTGTCACACTTTCAGCCCAGGTTCACACTGGGCTGCGGGAGTGAAGGCGTGCGAGTTCAGCTGAACTCGCACGATTTCATTCCCGCCGGCAGCCCCGATTTCGGCCGCGAACTAAGAGACATCTGTGCAGGTTTCTGCACAGATGTCAATGTAAATCGCGGCCAGAAATCGCAAAAAGTAGTACAGGAACTACTTTTTGAAATCGGTGCAGCGCCGCAGATGCGGCGTCGCACCGATTAGGACGGTGTCATTGCCGACAATTGCCGGCAAATGCTGCCGCCGATTTGAAATGCGATTTCACATGTGAAATCGCATCTCAAATCGAAGCAAAACGTACCCAGTGTGAACCTGGGCTCAATGACAATTGCGCGGTCGTGTGACGTGGCTCCCAAACAAAATTGGTGTCCTTTTTTTTCCCACAGATAGAGCTTTCTTTTGGTGGTATTTGATCATCTCTGCGGATTTTATTTTTTGCGCTATAAACAATAAAAAGAGCGACAATTTTGAAAAAAACACAATATTTTTTACTTTTTGCTGTAATAAATATCCCAATTTTGAAAAAAATTTAGGATAGTGATTGGTTTGTGCAAAAATTATAGCGCCTACAAAATAGGGGATAGAATTATCAATTTTTTTTAATTATTTTTATTTTTTTACTAGTAATGGCGGTTATCTGGGATTTTTGTCAGGACTGCGATATTGCGGCGGACACATCGGAAACTTTTGACACATTTTTGGGACCATTCACATTTATACAGCGAACAGTGCTATAAATATGCACTGATTACAGTATAAATGTGACTGTCAGGGAAGGGCTTAACACTAGGGGGCGATCAAGGGGTTAATGTGTTCCCTAGGAGTTATTCTTACTGTGGGGGGGAGGGGACTGACTGGGGGAGGTGACCGATGGTTGTCCCTATGTACAGGGACACACCATCGGTCTCCTCTCCCTGACAGGACGTGGATCTCTGTGTTTACACACAGAGATTCACGTCCCTGGCTCTGTAACTGCTGATCGCTGGTACTTGGGGGACATCGCGGCCACCAGGCACGCGCATCGACACCTGAGTGACGCGGCGGGTGCGCATGCGCGCCCTCCAGTGGCTGGGAGGAGCCGAGGACGTCAATAGACAGCCTCCCTCACTTTGTGGCCGTCATTCTACAATGGCCGGGGTGGCAAGTGGTTAATCTAAAGGTAGTAGCAGGTTCTATCCTAGGGCTGCTCCAAACATGCCCCCCGGCACTATAAGAGTTGAGGACTATCTCGGTACCCAAGGATTAGGCCAAAGTAAGAATAAAATAACAATTTATTAGGAAAAATACATGATTAAAAACAATTTGTACAAAAGTACATGAAAAATGATTTATGACCGTACATAATTAATACAGGTGGTTCACAAAGAACAGGTAAACCCCACAGGTAGTGTGGGGAGCTGAGATGTATATCCTGACGTGATCCTCTACATGTTTAGTGGCTACAGCGGCTTCATCAGGAGGAGTCAATCATTAATATCTACAAGATAAATACTGTCTCATAGTTACATAATCACAAACATGTTGAACAAAGATTTAGAAGAACAGATTCAGTACAATACACATAGGGCCAGATTCTCGTAGATCCGCGTATCTTTGCACGGGCGTAACGTATCGGATTTACGTTACGCCTCCGCAACTTAGATGGGAAAGTGCTGTATTCTCAAAGCACTTGTTCCGTAAGTTGCGGTGGCGTAGCGTAAATAGGCCGGTGTAAGCCCGCCTAATTCAAATTTGGAACAGGGGGGCGTGTGTTATGTAAAATAACCCTGACCCGTCGTGATTGACGTTTTTCACGAACGGAGCATGCGCCGTCCGTGGACATATCCCAGTGTGCATTGCTCCAAATATGCTGCAAGGACGTATTGGTTTTGACGTGAAAGTAAATTACGTCCAGCCCCATTTACGCAAACGACGTAAAATATTCAAAATTCGACGCAGGAACGACGTCCATACTTAACATTGGTACGCCTCATGTACGCCACCATATAGCAGGGGTAACTTTACGCCGGGAAAGGCCTAACGTAAACGGCGTATCTGTACTGCGTCGGCTGGGCGTACGTTCGTGAATTTGCGTATCTAGCTGATTTACATATTTCTAGGCGTAAATCAGCGTACACGCCCCTAGCGGCCAGCGTAAATATGCAGTTACCATCCGACGACGTAAGAGACTTATCTATCTAATAGAAATCTATGCGTAACTGATTCTAAGAATCAGACGCATAGATACGACGGCACAACTCAGAGATACGACGGCGTATCTGGAGATACGCCGTCGTATCTCCTTTGTAAATCTGGGCCTTAATGTTGATATTGGAGATTTATATGAAATCATGCGGAGCTTACCAGTGGAAGCCGATGGAACACCAAACAGCACAATGAGAGGCACCCAAAAGGTTAGTACCCCCATGGCAGACACGGGAGACACTTGATGGTGCAATAGCTATAAAAAAATACAGTACTCCGGGAGTAGGTATACATTTGTCAGAAATGCCTCCCAGTCGCCATGTTGCATTGAATTCTTCAGAAAATAACAGAGCTGCAGTTTAAAAAGAAAAGGTAACTTTTAATAAGATTAAATTACAATGTAGCTTGTGCAGCAAATGTATATGATATAATATTTTTGTATTTGCTACTTTTCCAACGAAAGTGGACTTACCCTTAAAGTTTTTTTTCTTTTTAATAATTTTAATTGAGTTAACTCTGAAACCTAACCACAACCGTCACCCACAAAATGTATAAATGATGTGATGGGAGCGCTAAGTTTACATTAAGTAAAACGGAAACAATGTGGTTTTTCAAGTAACATGCTATTCATACATTTCCCACATAAACAGAACATTACTCTGAAACATTATTTAGTCTTGGCAGGTGTACTAAACAGTGACATAACACAGATACTTTAGTCATTCTAGTAGCCATAGAATAATATATTGTGTTTATCTGCCTAATCTCTGTTCACATCTTATGTCTGTACCTAAAGCCAAAACTTTTCCTTTTGTTTTGGATGAAGTAAGGAACCCTTGTCAAGTTTTTGCATGTGCTAAGCAAGAGTGTAACCACACATCACGGGACCCAGAAGCCACATCACGGCACCCCAGTAATCTCTGCGAATTGTGGCAATACTGTCACTGATCTTAGAATAAAAAATGCCTAAGGCTAGGTTCACACTAGTGTAGCTGCAATTTGATCTGATTTTAAGTGTGACTTAGTTGCAATTTTGATGCATTTTGATACTACAGTACTGCATTTTTTGGAAAAGGAAGGAGATTGGATGCTAGATATTAAGGAGCATTAAAAGAAAAGTATGGGTTGTTGTTTTTTTGGCCATTTATGCTTACCTAGTGGATGCAGCATCTGTTCCCCAGAACCTCTGCACTGAGAACCGAGCCATCGAACATCGATGGCTCGGTTCTCACAGATCCCTATGCAGAGAGCTGCTGACTGTCAATCAGCAGCTCTCCTCTCTGCTTCTTTGTGCCTAATGGAGTGCTGAGCTGTGGAGGGGTGGGGAGCGGCCTTCTCAGGCTCTTAGCGGCTCGCTGAGAGGCTGAGACAGTTATCAGTCCAGGCACCTGGTGGATCCAGACTTTATTGACGTGATGACGTGGTGACTGGACTGATTACAGTGACGTCAGCAGAGAGCAGGCTTCAAATGAATTGCACTTCTGTGACCCATAGGAGAAGCCCAGCCAAACGAGCTCAGGCTGGACTTCTCTTTTAACAACCTGCAAATAAGCATCAACCACACGTTAAATATGCCTGTTCGTCTGTTTTTGGTGCATTTACATTGAAGTCTATGGGCCAAATCAAACTGCAATTGCACCAAGTAGCACCAGACGCTTTTTCAAATACGTGCCATGCTGTGTTGCATTTATGTGAGTGATCACCACAGAGAATAAAGCTAGATCCACACTAATGCAGTTGCAATTGCGTCTGAATTTCAGTGTGATTTTTTTGGTGTGTTTTTGATGTGCTTTTGATGATTTTTTGTAGGACAAGGAGACTGCATTTTATACACAAAACGTTGTCATAAACACACGTAGTG
This sequence comes from Rana temporaria, assembly GCF_905171775.1. NCBI lineage: Eukaryota > Metazoa > Chordata > Amphibia > Anura > Ranidae > Rana > Rana temporaria. The sequence continues at coordinate 58,117,295 of NC_053493.1, read as the reverse complement.
CTACGCCCGTAGTAGCCACTGGTGAATATGGTTATGTCCCACCCTGCACAGCCAAGCACATGAATTTTCCATTCACTCTGTAGACAGGAATCAGTCCTTACAGCTTTGTTTTGTTTTTTACTTAGGGGAATTAAACTTGGGTGGGTAAGGGTTATTATTGGATGCCCACTTGATCAATAAGAAATATTTAGTGACACAAACTACTGTATATACATCCAGTATATACACAATCCCTTTCTACCTCTGGCACAAATCTGCTTGTAGAGCTACAGCTCCCAGTACCAGCTAGCACTGACAGGATGGTCTGACAAGAGCGTAATCAGACCATAGCAAATTCCCTTTATAGGCAGGGACCGCAGGCCCCTTTAGTAGTGCAGCAAAAATAGAGGTCTTTGGTGCTAGCGGTCCTATACCTGTGGCTACTGCTCCCAGTATCACCTTTTCAGGCACTGCCAGCCCGTCTGGCCGCAGCTGGCCCTTTCACTAGCCCTCCTGGCTACTTCTCCACTCTGCACCTATCCCAGAGTGCTTGCACTTATTCCCTTCAGGCTGCGTCTCAGTCCTCTGACTGTAACACTCAACTTTTGGCTGTCTTTCTCTCTGGAGATTTGTCTGGCAGTGTTCTCCCACTGTCCTCTCCTTGCTCCCATGCCTCCTGGTCAAGATCCCTCCATATGCCATGAGAAGGGGTTCCTACTGCACCCGAGCCCAGACCTGAGTTCACTCCCCCCCCCCCCAGACTTGGGAGCTACTGTCAAAGGCCTCCGACAGACTAACACTCCATCTCCATCTTCCACCAGAACACTCTCCCAGCTAAGCTGACCCTGAGTATTTGAGGGGCTCTGCCTCCTGCCAACCACTCTGTTGGGGATTGGTTAGGGCCCTTAGAACACTCCAGTAAGTTCTTCCTAGACCCCTCCCAACTGCTTCTGCAATCTTCTCACAGTTTCCAGCAAGCAGGGAGGAATCACCAGAGAAGCTGCTGCTGAATCCTCCAGCCTACCTGAGTCACTCAAAACTCTGACCCAGAAAAACACACAGGCTTGGCTGCCAGCCAAGCTTGATAATTTACCTACAGTAAACAACAATCCTATCCTTAGCACTCTAGCCACACAAAATTTCACTGCAACTGGTCCAAAGTGGCACATTTACCTTTTCTAAAAACGAGCTGCATTGATGTGAACAGGCACCAATGAAAAAAATGCCTATCAGTGCTGCATATAAGTGCCACCTCATCAGTGCCAATCATTACGGCCTCAGCAGTAACCCCACTCGTTGCTGTGTCCTTTGTGGAGAATAGGCGGAGTTGGCTTGCTGAGCCTTGCTGTCCGCTGGTGCAGCCCCCTCTATTTATTCTCAGCAATGATGGCCACCAGAGAAGCCAAATAAAGAAGCATGCATGCTCCAAATGCACGCTGCTTTCACCACGCCCACTAGTGCCTCTCTATCTCCTTGACGACAGCTGTTCGTCTAACAGGCCCGGAGCTCTAGATGTCACTGGCGTGGCCGGTAACGTGGGATCCCTCTTTTCCAGGATGGATGCCATGGCGTGATTTTACTACATGCTGACCTACTCTCCTGTGAGTATAATCACAAATAAATACATGGTTTTACCTTACATTACACTTAGACCAGCACTGCTTGTTTCCTAATCTTACCCATCATATTTGTATTCATTCAAACTGTAATTTCTTCCTGGACAATAATAAATGTAGCGCCTGTGTACTTTATAGTACCGGTGCTAGTTAAATTTAGAGGGAGAACAGAGTGTAGTTAAACTCTGATCCAAATTGCTATGTGTAAATAGGGTCTCTGTCTCAGCTTGGCTGTGCTGCAGGCGTATTCTGTTGTACTGGGGTGTTCTTCCAGCCCCGGTGCTGCAGGTGGTAGCAGTGGAGTCAAGGTTTGGGTGCTCTTTCCCAGCAGCCAATCAGGAGGGTTTGACCTCGCTGTGCATGCTGAGGAGGGGTATTTATAGGGGAGACGCCATTGGTTCTGGGACTTCTTCTTCGAGTGTGGCACCCACCTTTAGGGTGACTACATCACGGCGCCCTGGCGTTATGGCCTACCTGTCCGGGGCTTGCGTGCCACGCGGTGTTCCTGGTTCCGGGACCATGTTGGCCCGGAGCATCTGAACAGCGACGGGGACCCAGTGGGAGACTGGGTTCCCACCTTTGAGGATCCCAAGCTGTATTGCTGTTCGGTGGGGAGTCCATCTGAGGAGCGCCATTCAGAGGCTGGCGGTCCAAAAGGGCCTCGACCAATCACAGGGGATCAAGGTAGCCGGACACTGAAGGATTGATCACCTGTCAGTCGGTACCTGGGCGACAAGTTGAAGGAGATCCAGGCGTAATTCATTTAAGGAGGATTAGCTCTGTAACTACAATTCAGAGAGGGCATGTGGTAGAGGTGTCTCCCTGATGTTCACCAAGGAGGGTCTGTGGCAGAGACTTTTCCTCAAGTTCAAGTTCACCAAGGAGGGTCTGTGGCAGGGACTTTATCCTACAAATGCTCGAGTGATACTCCGGCTGCCAGATCAGTGAGAGAGGCCTGTCCGGGTACACTAAACCCACTCAAACAGGAGTGGAGCAAGAAAGAGTTACGCTTGGGAGCAGGACTGTTTCCCTATCACCACGCCTGAATCTGCAGTTCTACTTTCTTCTTCAACTTTACTTTCCTCACCACAAGTTTATTGTTTTTACCCGGCTGGGTAATAAAGAGCACAGCAAAGAATGATGTAGATGAGGCCCTGATACAACCTCAGGGCTAACCCATTCTGCCGTTTGACTCAAATTAATAAGGTGAGATATATAGATCAGACAAGGAAACTACATCTGCTCATCTTTCAGCTCGGTCCCAACAGGAAGAGGAAGTCCTCCTCACTTTAGTTTTATTAGCCACATGAAATCACAAGGCATACAGTTGATTGGTTCACATTATACAGACACACACCCATTCTACCCTCCCCCCTCCCTGTGACGTCTGTAGCACATGGCACCCTCATAGGTCAGTTCATATAGGGATGGTTTCCCCCCACAAGTCCATTCCTGGGCATGCTGCTCACATCATCCTTGTACGTCCACGTGTCATTCAGACATAAAGAGTTCTCTGCACAGTCGCCATGTTTGGTCTACTTAAGTGAAGTGAAGACGAGGAGACAGAAGGAGGAGGGGCGATTTCCTCTTACAACCAAGTCCATATTTGTTCTTTGGAATGAGGAATTTAGGAGGGAGGGGGGACACCGAGTGAGTGAGGGGGATGGAGCTGCTTTTTGATTTCAATAGCTCTCTCTGTATGTCCATCCAAGTTGAAATATACTTTAAAAACATATCTGACAAAACTTCATGTAAGGATAATATCTGCATTGCAACACATACCCATACATATATGTCTTATTTAGATAATGAATATAAAAACAATATATAAGAATATAAGAAAAGCAACATTTGGCAACATTTAAGTGATTTTAACACTACGTAACATAGAATAAAATATTCATTTTATTTTTACTTCCACCACAAGAACACCTGTTGCGGACATTCCTTTACTTCTACTAAATGCAATACGCATCATTCACCCCTAGGAATTCGGGAGAGCCATGAGGTAAATGTGCCACCCAAAACAACCAGCAGCTCCTCCGGGGGTAATGCTACATATACAAGTTACCAAAATGTAATATGTAGGTATTTTAAGATATTATAACATTATGTATAAAAATGTATTTAGGAGAGTGGCACCACATGGTCATAAACACTGTGACATCCCATCAGCCACTTTTTAAACCTTCTGAGTGACCAGATCATTTCTGACACATCCAGGGACCATAAAGGAGAGACTGCATCAGTAGTCTGGAGGTCTCCTTTTTACCAATAAACAATGAACATCAGCCAAGATTTATGACAGCCACTGATCCATCTTGCTCATCGACTGGATGACTTGTATCTGCATGTGCCGACATCAAAGATGCACAAGCTTTAGTGAGCGTGTCGTTACCAGCGGGCGGGAGTAATGTCATCGTGGCTCCGGCCAATCATAGTGCCGGAGCCCACCATACCCGGAAATAACTCTGGGAGCGATGTTGCAGGCCGGAGTGGGGTACGAGGACCACTGTGGGGGCTTCCATCTAAGGTAAGTAATGTATGTATGCTATGCATACTAGCTCATTATGCCTTTGTCTTGCATTTTTTTTGTGGGTTAACAACCATTTTAAAACCTTTTAGTTTTTCTGTGGCATTATTGTCTCTTTTTCTTTGTAATAGCTGTTTTCTGTAAACATTTTGTTTAAATGGTTTTTATTTATGTTTAAATAACCACTTGACCTTTATTTCTCCGAAAAAATTGTTTTATTTTGGTGGTATTTGATCACCGCTCCATTTTTATTTTTTGCACTACAAACAAAAAAAGACAATTTTGAGAAAAAAAAACAAAACCTATTCTTTTACTTTCTTCTATAACTGTCATTATGATTGTTGATTTTTACGATACAAATGTGGTGGTAGAGTAAAGAGATAACTGCATTGTTAACAAAACCCAGTGATGATTGCTCTCAGTCCGATGACACTTGTGTTCCTGCGAGCTGGAATATCTTTGTGCTGGGTGAGGCTGAGAGTGACAGTGCAGTGTAAGTTTGACCAGCCATTTGTCACAAGTAGATGAAGATGGCTTTAGTCTGACTCCCCATCCGTCACACTACCAAATGCCACAACTCATGTCCAATCAAAAAAAAAAAAGCATGCTTACTGGTAGAGCTGCACAATTAATCCTTAAAAAATCGTGATCTCGATTCAACCCCCCTGACGATCTCCAATGCAGAGTTTGACGATTCTTTCATATAACTAGTGGAGAGACTTTATCTGTTCACTCAGCTGTCAAAAGAAAATATTCAGGCAGTCTGCCAAGTTCTTAACAGGAAACATTGTAACTAATGCTTCCTTCTTAGATCAAAGGGCAGGGTTGCCAACTTTCAGTACATTTACGAACAGTTTGTAAAATCTGTACTTTTTGCATCTGTCCTTGAATGTCCATTATGGACTTGTAGGCTGCATGTCCGTAACTGTCATTAATGGACAGATGCAACAATTATGGATTTTACAAACTGTTTGTAAATTTACTGAAAGTTGGCAACCCTGTCAAAGGGATAAACTTCTGTGTGTGTAAAGAAAAAATCCAGGCAGTCTGCCAAGTTTGTAACAACATGAAACATTGTAACCAACTTCCTTATTAGAGCCCATTCACATAGGAGCGGCACGACTTTGGGGGCGACTCGGCAAGGCGACCTGAAGACGACTTCAGAGGCGACTTGCAAAATGACTTCTGTATAGAAGTCAAAGCAAGTTGCCCCGAGTCGCCCCCAAAGTCGTACAAGAATCTTTTTCTAAGTCGGAGCGACTTGCGTCACTCCTATTAGAACGGTTCTATTGAATAGAACGGGACACAACTTGTCAGGAGGCTGAGTCGCCTGACGAGTCGCCCCAGTGTGCGCCAGCTCTTGGAGAAAACTTCTGTGTGTAAATGCAGGAAGTTTAACCACTTAAAGTCCAAATCTTTTTCTGACACTTGTTTCTTAAAGCGGAGGTTCACCCAAAAATCCACTTTTTGACATTAGCTGATAGCATACTGCTAACATCTGCAGTATGCTGTTTTTTTTTTTTTTTTACTTGTACTTATTGTTATATGAGCCCTTGTTTTCCGGCTCCGAGCGGGGAATCCTGCGGGGAATGGGCGTTTCTAAGCGAAGAGGAGTTGATTGACGGCTGCTAAGGTGCGTCTTGGCCTCTGTTTAATCTTCAACTGCCATGATGCTGCACATGTGATCAGTTATGACACCAGCCATTGGATGGTTTGACAGTTTGGTTAAGAGCACAACCAATGTGACAGTTAGCATTCCCGGCATGCCAGGAATGTAACTGCTTTTTCAAATTGTTAAATTGATGGGTTTACTTTCGCTTTAAGGATGCTGAAAAGTTCATTTTGAGGGTGAACCTCCGCTTTAAGTTAAAATCAATATTTTTTGCTAGAAAATTACTTGGAACCCCCAAACATTTGTAGCACTTCCCCCGTAGGAGCTGCTGGTTTAGATTTTGGGTGGCACGTTACCTCTATTATCGCTGTCCAGGGTGAAAGGAGAGTCCAAAGAATTTCAACATCCACACACAATGTACCTCTTTTCTCTTTGGGTTTATTTTGGAGAACTTTAGTAGAAAAGAGGAGTAAGGGGTGGAAGGGTAGGTAGGTTCAGGTGCACAGTCACAAAGTAAGGAAACACTCCTGTTTCCAGTAAACAGTTCTCGTCACCACTCTAGCCAGAGTGGGTATTGCTCAACCGGATATGTCCCTCTCACTGGCCTAGCAACTGGGATGGCGCACAAAATAAAGTACAGTCTCTGCCACAGACCTTCCTTTCTCGTGCGATATTTTGGAATTCTCTGCCACAGGATTCAGCACCCGGATCTCTTTAGCTTTTCTCACTAGAAACTTTAGACCCGACAGGCGACACTGTCAGGCCTCTCGGTGTACGGTGCATCCTTTGATGAAGCTTCCAGGCCTTCCCCTAAGGTACCAGCCTCTTGCATGGTCCTTACCAGGATAGGTCCTCCCCTGGTCTCCTCCATCAAGTGGCTTCCTCCTACAGGATGGACAGCACAGGATCACCTCTGCAGTACGGGCCCCAGTCGGACGACTGGGCCCACCAGACGAAGCCACACCCCCAGGCCAACGTGGTCCCAGAGCTAGGATTCATAACACGCACCCCCGGCCAGGCGGGCCACGAGGCGCAATCGGACGGACCCCCCACCAATGGCGTCTGTCCCTTAAGTACCCCTCCCCAGCATGCACAGCAGGGTAGACACTCCCACTAATCGTTGTTGAGGGGGACACTCAATATACCATGACCTGACTGCTGCCACCCTGGGGTGGTAATAACACCCTCAGGCGATCAATGGTGGATCACTCCCAGCACAGCCATGGCTGGAACAGAGGTTAAATTGCCTTTAATCACTCTGGCCTGAGCCAAATAACAGCTAAGATAGCAGAGATGATAGCAGGCGTTTGATGTACCTTCTCTTAGGCAGAATTTCTAAATGTTAAATATAACACAGTATTATCTTCTTCCATTCTAACTCAGAGCAGCTGTGCTTGGAGAACTTTGGATGCCTTGGGGACTTTTTTGTTTATGTAAAGTAGAAATAATTTATAGACAAAGTCATGAAGGTATTATTTTAAACCTGAATATCCTTTTTTAGCAACTAGCAGAACAGTTAAAATGATTTCCACTATGTTAATAATAAGGCTTGGTTCACACTGCAGCGATGCGGGAACCCTGGGAATCCACTGGGGGTTCCCGCATCGCATGTCTCCCGGCGGCAGTTCACACTGCCCTATGCAAACTGCTGGGAGTGTCATTTGAAAGTTAATGACACCCCCAAATCAGTTCACTTATTGCAGTGAGATCTGCAAATTTGGACAGGAATCAGATCGCATAGGTGTGAACACCCATGCGATCCGATTCTTCTGCGGACCAAAAAAAGGGCCCCGTGCGAGTTTTTTGCGAATGCGATGCAAATTGAGCCATACTATCTGTATGGCTGAAATCGAATTGCACATAGATCGCATGTGATTTGCACTGCAGTGCGGTGTGAATCACATCCAATGTTGGATATCACACCAGTTGGAACCAGTCTAAAATCACAACTGCTCCTAGTTTCGCCTTTGTGAAACCCCAAAAAAAGGTGCAGTCATTTGGACTAATTTACCTGTATATGAGGTTCCATCAAGTCTGATTTAGGAATCACTGCTAAGTGGATCCAGAGGAAGGCAAACAAAACATTTCTTCCTGATGTCAAATGATTTGACAGCACGGATCCCACATACACATATTGCTACAGGACATGTGCAAATACCATTAATGAGCCTAAAAATAGACCAACGAGACAGAAAAGCCATCTGTCTTCCTTTACTTTTCCTTCATTAATCACATCCCTTTATAATAAATTCCCATACATATACAGTATATGAAAAGTGTGCTGTAGGCCCATTGTACTGTTTTGTATATTATCCTACCACTGTGCACTTTCATTTATTTTGTGTTAGTTTTAAACTGGTTAGAGCAGCTGCTTTTGTTGTTGTTTTTTGGGGGGGATTTGGTGCACACACATGTTGGAGATCTTCAGCTTCCTTGGGCAATGTCTTCTGGACATCTGATGTGTTGCTGCATCTGTTAGAAGGAAAAGGCTGTCTCCAGGTAAGCTCCAGGTCTCCAGTTTTAAGATTCTGAATTGCTATATAAGCCCAATAGTATACCCTCCAATATCTAAGATGAAAAATAGGTACATCTTGCCCAGGTGTTAAACTGCAGGCGTATATACACTAACAGCTGTATTCAAAAAGACGCGCCTAACGTTAGGCAGGCGTAGCGTATCTCATATACGCTACGGCGCCGTAAGTTAGAGAGGCAAATGCTGTATTCACAAAGCACTTGCGTCCTAAGTTACGGCGGCATAGCGTAAATGTCCCGGCGTAAGCGCGCCTAATTCACATTGTGAAGAGGTGGGCGTGTTTTATGTAAATAAAGCATGACCCCACGTAAATGACGTTTCAAACGAACGGCGCATGCGCCGTCCGTGGACGTATCCCAGTGCGCATGCTCCAAATTACGCCGCAAAGACTCATTGGTTACGCAAACGACGTAAAAATGTCAAAATTCGACACACTAACTTTACGCTTGAACGCGCCTTATGTAAACGGCGTATCTTTACTGCGATGGGCAAGCGTACGTTCGTGAATAGGCGTATCTCGCTGATTTACGCATTCTAGGCGTAAATCAGCGTACACGCCCCTAGCGGACGGCGTAAATAGTCAGCTAAGATACGACGGCGTAGGAGGTCGTATCTTAGCTACATTTAAGTGTATCTCAATTTGAGAATACACTTAGAGCCGGTTCACACTGGGGCGACCTGTCAGGCGACTCAGCCGCCTGACAAGTAGCGGTCCACAGTAGTCAATGGAACCATTCTAATAGGAGCGACGCAAGTCGCTCCGACTTAGAAAAAGGTTCCTGTACGACTTTGGGGGCGACTCGGGGCGACTTGCATTGACTTCAATACTGAAGTCATTTTGCAAGTTGCCTCTCAAGTCGCCTTGAGACCGCCTTGCCGAGTCGCCCCTAAAGTCGTGCCGCCTGTGTGTGAACCGGCTCTTAAAGCGGAGGTTCACCCTAAAAAAAATAATTCTTGGTCTACCATGCCATCTAGCATACTAGCGTCAGCTACAGTATGCCTTTATTTTATTTTTTTGCGCTGTACTTACAGTTTAATCCTTTAGTTTAGTTTCAGACTCCCGCGGGGAGTAGGCGTTCCTATGAAGAGGGGAACATGATTGACGGCCGGCTATGGCGCGTCACGCGTTCCGAAAATAGCCGAAATAGGACTCCGATCTATACGGCGCCTGCGCAGTCAGCTCCTAGTCTGTGCGCAGGCGCCGTATAGCGCCGTGAAGAGCCGACTCCTACTCGTGCTATTTTCGGAACGCGTGACGCGCCATAGCCGGCCGTCAATCATGTTCCCCTCGTCATAGGAACGCCTTTCCCCACGGGAGTCTGAAACAAAACTAAAGGATTAAACTGTAAGTACAGCGCAAAAAAATAAAATAAAGGCATACTGTAGCTGACGCTAGTATGCTGGATGGCATGGTACAAAGTTGTTTTTTAGGGTGAACCTCCGCTTTAAATGTACGACGGCGCAGATTCAGAGTTACGATGGCGTATCTACTGATACGCCGGCGTAAACCTCTCTGAATCTGGCTATAAATTGTCAGGAGTATTGGGATGCCTGCCTTTACACGCAGCCTTCCCAGAAGAGTTGAGCTGTTATATCTACAAAGATCCGGTATTTTCGCCCTTTTTTAATTTATTTCAGTCCCTTCCGCTTCTATCATGGCCACTGCATAATTCTCTGTTTGCTTGAACTCCCGCCATTTCTTCCATATTAGTCGGTGTCTTTCCTTCATTCCCTGCTCTCTGCTGCAAAGGTACTCCATCTCAGATATATAATCTACCCTCTGTATCCATTCTTTTATAGATGGCTTCTCCACTTGAAGCCATTTTTTTGGAATCAGGGCCTTTGCAGCATTGATCAGGGGAGGGACCAAAGTTTCTTGATATTGTTTCTTAGTTTTGTTATTCCCGTGAAATAACACATTCCAGGCATTTTGAGGAATCTTTTCCCCGGTTATCACCTCAATGTGCTCTCTCTAGGACACTATACCAGTACTCTTTTATTTTTGGGCACTCCCACCAGATATGTATTATTGTTGCTATTTGTTTACAGTCCCTCCAGCACTGGGGGGATCTACTTGGCTGAAATGTATTGATTCTTTCCAGGGTCAGGTGCCATCTTACCAAGCATTTGTAATTAGCTTCAATAGTATCAATATCAGTTGCATAATTATAAACTGCTTCTATCATTTTCTTTTCCTCTAACTTTATTGATAAGTCTTGTTCCCATTTCCTTATATACGGTAAGGCCCCCCTTCCTTCTAATTCTGTTAGTATTTCATATATTTGAGAAATTCCATGTTTCATAGGCTTTTTAACATTGCAAAGTTTTTCAATTGGATTCAGGGTTTTCTCCTCTCTAATTGGTTGGGGGATTGTGCTTACTAAGTGTAGCGCCCCCTTTACTTTCAGTAAGGGCACTACGCTAAAGTTAGTGGGAGAATGAGAGAGATAAGTTGCTCTCATTCTTAATTGTGTTGGGTTTGGCTGTCGCCGGGTCTGGATTGTTCTGTGGGTCAGACTGTGTTCTAGGGATGCGGTACCATCCCTGGGTGGCAGGTGGCGCCGGAGCGGTCCAGGCCGAGCCGCTTCTTCTCAGCAGCCAATTGGAGGAGTTTTCCCTTGCGGGGCATGCTGGAGGAGTATTTCTGTGGCGGAGGCCGTTGTTCTGGGTTCTTCGCGGGTTCCTGGTTCCAGGTGCGGCACCCACCTTTAGGGTGTGCGCACATCGCGGGCCCCACCACTTTGGCCTACCTGGCCTGGGGTCGCGCGCTACCTGGAGTTCCAGACTCTGGGCCCTCCTGGCCTGGAGAGACTGATGCTACCAAGGTGCCCCAGTGACTTACTGGGTCCCCCTTTCTATTGAGGAGATCCCAGGCTGTGTGCCGTTTGGTGGGGGATCGGCTTGAGGAGAACCCGGAGGCAGGTTATCCAAAAAGGCTTGAACGAACCATCGGGGATCTGGTGACCGAAACATTGACAGGTACACTTCCACTGTCAACCGATGAACCCTAGCACAATTTACTGGGAGGATTTGCTCAACCATTTAGCTCATTCAAGTTCTAGGCCTGTGGCAGAGGCCTCACTAGAGCCAGGTCTGTAGCAGAGGCCTGTTCCTCCCAGCAACCTTAAAGTGGCACTTCAGCTGCCAGGCCTGTGGCAGAGGCACTTCACCCACTCTGGCTGGAGTGGCGATGAACTGTACTATTATTGAGAGCAGGATTGCTTTCCTTCTATCCAAGCCTGATACCGCAAAGTTCCTTTACTTCATCAACCTTTTCTGTCTACCTCAAGTTGATGTTGGTCGTGTTGGGCCAAGAAATAAAGCATTCAGGAAACCTTATCTACAAACTGGACATTCGCTTATTGCTCTACTCACTACCTTCACCCCTAGACAACACATAGAGGTAACTTAATACGCCGATTCCAAAACAACCAGCGGCTCCTGAGGGGGTAGCGCTACATAAGTGCTTAAGTTGCAGGTACTCCCACTCATGTGTGTCAGAATTAAGTGTTCTATTTTTAGGTGGTATCCAAATATTTTTCCCTAACTGTGCCTTGAACAACATGTTTTCCATTTTTACCCATCTCTTGCTTGTATTTGTGTTTGCCCTTTCCACTAACCTTGCAATTCTTACTGCCGTATAGTATCTTTTAATATCAGGCACCGCCAAGCCTTCTTTCTTTTTATTCCTAGATAGGAGCCCGCCACTTACTCTTTATTTATAACTTTTTATTATGCCAGATATATTTCAAAATGATTGTTTTTATAGTTTTAAAGAAACATTGGGGTATCTCTATCGGGAGCATTTGGAATTTATATAGAAGTTATGGTAAGATCACCATTTTTAATAGATTTATTCTTCCCATCCACGAAATGAGTCTCCTCGATAGATTTTTTAAATCTTCTTAAACTTCATTCAATAATGAAATATAATTGGCATGATATATTTTTCCTATAGTAGGAGTTAGTTTAATTCCCAGATATGTTAGTGCTTCTGGCTCCCAGGAAAACGGGAATTCTTGCTGTAAAGCTATTTCTTCTTTCCTTTCTATTCCTAAGTTTAATATTGTTGTTTTTGTGGGGTTTATCTTAAAGTTCGTAAGCTCACCATAATCTTTCAATTATTTTATTACATTGGGTAATGATATCCTTGGCTTAGTTATGTATAGAAGTATGTTGTTCGCAAAGGCGCCAACATTATGCTCTTCTTCTCCAATTCTAACCCCTCCTATATCCGCATTTTTCCTAATTTTCTCCAACATTGGCTCCAATGCAATTACATATAGGAGTGGTGAAAGCGGACAACCTTGTCGTGTTCCATTGAACATCTCAAAAGCGGACGTCATCCTTCCATTCACTTTAATCCTTGCCGTAGGATGTTTATATAGGTTGTCAATCTATCTCATGAATCTTGGGTCCAACCCTATACTTCTTAGCGTATCCATCATAAACCCCCAGCCTATTCTGTCAAATGCTTTCTCAGCATCAATTGACATGAGCAGGGAGATGTTCCGGCTCATGCCGGGCGGACGTGCGTGAGATGTGTGTGAGGTTCCTCCCCTCTGAGTTCCCCCAGGCAGGTAATAGCAAGCAGCAGCGGCGTGCTGTGCGAGTGGATGGTCAGATGACTCAGAGGAGTGAATGATTGGAGCCCTGTACACCGCCACAAGCTCCACAACCCCAGGACGTAAGCGTGATTGAGTGGAAGCAGGAGAGATGACTGAGATCTTCTGCACTCTCCTACCCAGCACTGGCCAGAGAAGCAATTGCAGCGACAGTCCTATCTGTCCCCTCGGCGGGACAGTCACAGAGCCAGAGCCAGTGGAAGGGAAAACTATATAGTATCTGCAGAGCAAGAGGAAGTGTTGATGGATAGCTGTTAAATGTTAAATGGTGTTAAATGAACTAGTGACTCCAGCGGGAGGAAGAGTTGAATTGTTTATTTCAAAAATACTAGCTCTTTACTGACTTATAACACCTTACAATATTGCACCGGTGGACTGTATGTTTCTCTTGCTGGTATTGTGTTACATGTGAGAAGTCAGAGAATATTCCCACCAGCGTATTAAGTGGCTTAAAATTTTAATAGAAGGTGGAAGAGGAGGTGCAGGGGATCTGGGGCACTCCATTCATCCCCCCCCAGGTTAAGAGAGGACTTTCAGCGGCTATTGAATTAATAGACTGTGCAGCGGAGAAGTATCAACACGCCGTCAAGCGGCGCAGAAGCTGGCGGGAGGGATACACGCCTACCTTTACCCTTGTATGGCTGAGCAGGTGGAGGTGGAGGGGAGAAGGGAGGGGACGGACTTATGGGTGAACCTGACGGCAGGTGGGCAGACCTCCTCTAAATCAGACTCTAAGCAAAACCGTGGACCAGGGACACCGAGCCGAGGGACGCAGGGGAAGGACAGTACCTGGAAGCAGCAAGGGGGCATGCAGTCCAGGATATAATCAAAGCAGTAAAAAGAAGTTGGCCAACGCTGAGTCAGGACAATACTGACAGTGACAGGAACCCACTGATAGTGGAGCAGAGTGGGGGGCCTGTTGTAGAAATGGAGGAACTGAGAGACCCTCAGGTAAAGAACCAAGATACCTACTCTTTAACAGCGGAGGGGGAGAAGCTGTTGGCCGGGGATGAAGAGGCATCCATGGAGAGTAGTGGCTCCCGGGGGGCAGAGGAGGTACGCACTGAGGTGGAGGGAGCACGGAGAGAGGCTGGATTAGGCTCTCATGGAAGGGGAGTACTAGCAATGTCCCCAACAGAACTACACACTAGCATAGGGCAAAATGGGGATAGCTCCCCCCTAAAATCAAATGGCCTAGAAAAGGACATCAGGGAACTTGGAGAACTTCTGAAAGCCCTACCTACCAAAAAAGATATTCAGCAACTTATCTCCGCGGTGGAGCAGTCCTGTCAGCAAGCGGTGGATTGTCTCAGAGAGGAAGTTGGCGCGTTGGGACACAGAATTGAGGCATTGGAGAACTGTCAGGAGGGAATAATTTAAACAGTGATTAATTTACAAAAGACTGTGAAATATCAGGAGGAGACCTTAAATTTATATCAAGATCAATTGGACGACCATGAAAATAGGGACCGCAGACAAAATATTCAGAGGAATACTGGAGGCAATCCAAACTTCTGAATTGCTTCCAAAAATTCAGCAATTGTTTCAACAGATAATGGGGGAATCCGCACCAGAGAAAATAGAGATTGATAGGGTTCACCGAGTTTCGTCCTATGCCACCTTAAATACAGAAAGACCAAAAGATATCGGGCTAGATTCACAGAGAGATACGACGGTGTATCTCCTGATACGCCGTCGTATCTCTGACTTAGGCTGGTCGTATCTATGCGCCTGATTCATAGAATCAGTTACGCATAGATATGCCTAAGATCCGACAGGTGTAACTGTGTTACACCATCGGATCTTACCTGCAATTTAAAAATGGCGTGGGGGGCATTCTCGCTGATTTACGCTGAGAAATATGTAAATCAGCGAGATACGCAAATTCACAAACGTACGTTGACCCGACGCAGTGTTGTTACGACGTTTCCGTAGCGGTTTTCCCGGCGTATACTTACCCCTGCTTCTATGAGGCGCAGCCAATGTTAAGTATAGCCGTCGTTCCTGCGTCGATTTTGAATTTTTTTACGCTGTTTTGCGTACGTCGATTCAGAAACCCGCGCATCACAAGTTACGCTCACGCCGAAACCACTGACGTCCTAGTGACGTCAGTGGAAGCAATGCACGCGGGAAATTTCGCGGACGGCGCATGCTCATTTAAATCGGCGCGGGGACGCGCCTGATTTAAATAGTACACTCCCCCCTATAGGTATACAGTGAAAGAGTTAATTATGAAAATAGCACGCGATAAACCTGAAATGGAGTTTGAGGGAATGAAGGTATCCCTGTATCCAGATCTATCACGTAGGACTTTGATGCAGAGAAGGGCGGTCTGACCAGTGTTGGAGGCCCTGCGTGCAGTAGAGGTCAAGTATCAATGGGGGTTCCCATTTAGCCTGACGGCTTCACGAGATGGAAAGACGGCCACGCTTCGTACTAGAGACGATCTACGTCTGTTTGCAGAGACATTAGATTTACCCCTTGTAGATTTTTTAGATTGGAGAAAGATTAATCCAGGAAACTCCCCAAAACCCACTGAGAAGTGGCAACAAGTGCCGAAAAGACGAAGGAACTATTCAAATAGAATGAAGGAGATTTGAGAGATATTGCATTTTTTTTTCTCTCTCTCCTTCCTCTTCTTGTTTCCCCTCCTTTTTTTTTTTTAAGGGGATGCCTTACTAGAGGATAAGACTCGTGGGGTTTAGTTTGGGTTTTTTTTTCTCTTGGCTTCTCCTTCTCCTTCCCTGGCAACCCCCACCCTCATGGGTCTCTCGCCTTCTTTTAAGGGAGGCGTTGTATAAGGGAGTCATAGGGAAGGAATAAGAAAAATGGCAAGTAGAATGAAAATATTATCATATAATGTGAGAGGTCTTTATTTAAGTGGTAAGAGGGGTCGTCTCTGGCATGAACTGAATCATATGAAGGCAGATATTGTTTTCTTGCAGGAAACACACTTCGTGGCAGGGGCGACCCCTCGTATGCCTCTTGCCACATTTAATCAGTGGTTCCACGCGCCCTCACCTATTCCCAGAGCCAGAGGAGTGACAATAGCAATACACAAACAATGCCCCCTGAGTAATATAGAAATCCAGGAGGACCCAGAAGGTCGGTTTCTCTTTGTTAAGGGTAAGATTCAGGGCCAGTATTACACCCTGGCCACGATTTATGCTCCTAATAGTAATACAGTTAAATTTTTGATTAAAACTTTAGATACCCTGTAAAAATGTAAAGAAGGTGTATTGGTAATGGGGGGGGGGGGATTTTAATGTCACACTTGAATCCAGCCTGAACACCTCAAAGGGGCAAACCTTTATATCATATAGAGCACTAAGAGGTGTTAAAAAGCGCCTTCGTACGATGCATTTGGTGGATAGCTGGAGAGTATTGCATGAACAGGAGAGGGACTATAGTTACTACTCCAAAACACACAATACTTATTCAAGGATTGATATGTTGATGATAGACCAATATTATCTGAGTCAGGTAGCTTCTTCATCTATTGAATCAATCACTATATCCGACCACGCACCTATAAGTTTAATGGTGAACTTGGTATCAATGGGAGAAGTGGAAAGAACATGGAGATTGAATGAATCCATCTTGGATGATAAAAAGAATGTGGAGTCCCTCTCCTGTAAACTGACACAATATTTTGAGACTAACATGACGGAAGGGGTATCAGACAAAATGTTATGGGAGGCTCACAAGGCGGTAATCCGAGGGGAGCTTATCTCTTTGGGAGCAGGTATTAAGAGAGAGAGACAAAAAGAGATTGCCACGATACTGGATGAAATACATAAAACGGAAATTAAACACAAGGCCCATTTGAAGGTAGAAGAGGTGCAGCAATTGGAAAAGTTAAGGATAGATTTAAAACAACTACTGGACCGAAAAGTTCAAAAGAAGCAGAGATACTTTGCCCATCGTTTTTATGAACAGGGAAACAAGAGTGGGAGATTATTAGCTAGACAATTAAAGAAACAACAGGAACAACGTCATGTACATAATATTAGAACAGGAAATAAGCAAATAATAGACTCCCAAGCAATAGCAGCTGAATTTCACTGTTTCTACGCATCGTTGTATAATATAGACCAGGCACCTAGGGGGGTAACAGAGGGAGGGCATGAGGATAAGATCCGGGAATATATAGTGGCTTCAGGACTACAGGGCATACCGCCAGAAGCCCTGGAGGACATGGAAAAAGAAATCTCTATTGAAGAGCTGGAGGAAGTGATTTTAGCGTCAGGCTTGGGCAAAAGTCCAGGACCAGACGGTTTCACAAATATGTATTACAGGAAGTTTGCCCCAATCCTGTTAGCCCCACTTAGTAGATACTTCAACGAAGTCTCAAAGTCTAAACCCTGCTGGCATATGTGACAGTTCTCCCAAAAGAAGGGAAGGATCCCCAGAGTTGTTCCAGCTACAGGCCCATCTCCCTCTTGAACTCCGATGTGAAGCTCCTGTCCAAAATTTTGGCCCTGAGGCTACAGAAACACATAGTTAAGTTGATCCATTTAGATCAAACAGGATTTATGAAGGGTCGAGAGGCGAGGGACAATACCATTCGTGCCCTCCATGTTATGCCCTGGATGCATAAAGGGCCAAACCAGAAACCGAGTGTAGTAATCTCAATGGATGCAGAGAAAGCATTCGACAGAGTGGGCTGGGGGTTCATGGTCGGAGTCCTGAGGGAGATGGACCTGAAAGAAAGTATGATGGGATGGGTGATGGCATTGTATGCAAATCCCAGTGCAAGGGTAAAAGTAAATGGGAGACTATCAGACCATTTGAGATACGGACTAAAGGACTAATTGAGAGGAGCTTCTGTGTTACAACATGGAGTTGTCAGAATACGTCAGGAGATTTCCGTTTTGTTGGAAAACTGCCAAACCGAAACATTATGTACAATAATGAATAGTCTTCTCTGTTGTAATGCATCCATATACTTTTCAGCAGGAGGCTTATTATCTCTATTATTGCCAAGGTACAAAAACAACTGCATTCATATTCCTAGATTGTGCATCACGGCTATGCATTTGTTTCTGTATTATACTGTCAGCTGAACATCTGAGCACTTACTTACATACCAGCATGACAAAGCCATTCGAAAAAGATTTATTTTTCAAGCAGTTATCAGATCAAGGAATGAGTGAAAACACCAGAAAACGCGAACCATGTGGCGCACTCAATTTAAAGCTCAGAATGAGTCATTTGCTATAGTCTTGGGCAGAAACCCCTCTGTTTAATGGCTTGTAGATCAACTGCAACTTGCACCCATTGAGGCGGTTACATTATGATAAAGTGTTGACTTTTGGGATATAGAAGTGCAGTAATAAAAGTCAAGTGGTTGAAAGTAAATAGAGAAAAAAAAACAATGAAATCAAAAGAGCAGAAGTTGTTCTGCATAGTGTAATTCTCCAGAGATGGTTTAAAGAAAGAAACCATTTCTTTCAGCCAAATGGAAATAAAATACAAATCAGGAATAATGACCATAATAACTCTGAAAGCTTTTGAAAACAGCATACCATGCAAAAGAAGAACAACCTGCGTAACTTCAATGCTCTGGAAAGGCCGTCTTTGGAAAAGTGAGGGGTTGTTTATTTCCTACCCACCTCCCAAGAGGACTTGTCATGACCTGCGGAAATATTTTCAGTCCAAGTAAAAATATAAAGTTTCAAGTGCTTGGGTTTGTTTTTAAATTAAGGTCGATGAATCCATCTTCGTACAGTACAATAACTGATGTCATATTTGTTATTGAATTGTTCCAATTAGCTAGCAAAATAAAGTCACTATTGAACCAGCGTGGTGGTGGAAGTAGAAGATGGACTGTCACATGTAAATTAGGAAACAAAATGAATGACCCATTTAATTTACTAATATTGATACTAAACGAGATGGACAGTACTTAGAATGTTTGGCTTGCCACTAGGGACAGATCAGCTGAAATGAAGTTTATGACGTTGATTTTTGCTGACTTGGCCATCAATATCTATTTCAGCAGTGACGCTACAAGTATGCATCAAATTAAGCCATGGGACAGGCAAAGCCCAGTGCGATATTCCTTCTTTCTAGTAAAGGCCAAGATGCTTCTGACCTTGCTGAGGGTCGGTTTAGATCAGGGGTCTCCAAACTTTTTAAAACAAGGGCCAGTTTACTATTCTTTAGAGTTTAGGGGGCCGGACTGTGGCTAGAGGGAGTAGAAAATGCCCTAGCATCAGTGGAAGTAATAGTGCCCCATTGTTGGCATCAGTAGAAGGAATAGTGCCCTATTGTTGGTATCAGAGGAAGGAATAGTGCCCCGTCACTAGTGTCAGTGGAAGAAATAGTGCCCTAATGTTGGTATCAGTGGAAGGAATTGTGCCCTATTGTTGGTATCAGTGGAAGGAATAGTACCCTATTGTTGGTATCAGTGGAAGGAATAGCGCCCTATTGTTGGTATCAGTGGAAGGAATAGTGCCCCATCATGGGTATCTATGGGAGAAATAGTGCTCCACCACTGGTGTCAATGAGAGGAATGGTGCCCCATCATTAGTGTCAGTTGTGGATGGAATAGTGCTCCAAGGGCCGGATAGAGGTAAGCAAAGGGCCACGTCTGGCCCCAGGGCCGCAGTTTGGAGTCCACTGGTTTAGATGATCTGACAGTACCGTATGAGGGTTACATTATACTATACCCCATGTAGTGGTTGTGGTGACTCTAACCGGCTGCTGTGGTAAAGAGATGCAAAACACAAAAGAAAGGGAAGCGCAACCTTACGCAATAAACCTTTTAATTGAGCAAACATGAACACACACATTAGAATTGCCCTCATGTAGTTAAAACGGAAAAAGCAACCTGAAGCTGTCCTCCATAACCGCTGAATGCACTGCAGTCTAAATCTGGTAAAACTTCACCAAAGTGTCAGCACAAACACTGATGTGCAATGTAAGATCTAGCTATCAATGTCAGACCCAGTGGGGAACTGTAACCAACTTGCGGATGATCCAGTAAAGGATGGAAACCCAGAGAGGAAGAGACACATGGAAACACTGACCCCCCATGCAACTGATCTAATGGCAGCCAGATCCATTGTCCTGTCTTGGCCTGTGTGGCCAAGGTTTTATGACTTTGGTGGACTATAGAATAGAAGGAGAAAAGTTATAGTTGGGAGTCTGATGGGTTTAGTAAGAACATCAGTGTTGGTGTTCTATAGTAGTAAGCAAAGGCATTTATTCTGTGAAGAAAGCAGGAGGAAGGAAGGGGAGTAAGCGGTAACCCCACAAAACATGTTGAGAATAGGCACGCATGCCTCGAACGCGCGCACCTCCCTGTGACGTAAACCCGGAAGTGACGCCATACCGCTGCGCTCCACTAAGCGCCTGTTCCTCTCCCTAGCCAGCATCGGAGGTTTACCATCCCGCTTAAGCGGTTGATGGTATTGTGATGTACACATAGACGCCCGCTCCCCTCTCCAGAAGTAGATCTTCACTGTCCCGCTTTTGCGGTAGACAGTAGTGAGGCATCCATCAGGGCGTCCATCCAAAAACTGCAGGACCAGCGGAGCACCCTCACCCCGGATGTCCTAAACAGATGACAACATTAACAGATAAGCCTATATGTTTTTATTACTCTGTGAGTGACACTTTTATACGAATTGCCTGTTTTTATAATTAAACGTGATTACTACACTTAGAGGGCGCTGCTTTTTGTCTTCTTGTACTGTTTCAGATTTGCTTCTTCTTGCAAGCCGGCAGCCCTCCCTGCGAGAGTACTACTGCATTATTTATATGAACTTGGTCTAATGGACTAACATCTACAGTTCAGTCATCTTTTACAAAAAGATTGGTGTCCTTGATTTTGTTTTTTCCCCCCTTCCCCCCCTCCCTTTCTCCCTTCACCGCCACCCATTTCCCAATTTTTCCTAATCAGTAAAGCCCAACTCAGAGAAATTGATTTTTTTTACCCATGGTGGGGCCTACCCACGTTGCAAGGGTCAAATGCATGTTAAGTCTAGATGGAGATGAAGCGCTCTGCTCTACTCCCTATATTGCTTGTCAGTGGGTGGTCTCTTTTAATCATCATGTACAATATAGGGCTATTACCCTGTATTGAGATGTGAGCGAATTAGAGAAGAGGCTGCTGGGGACTGGTTAAACTGCTTGAGAAAGTCTGCTGGTCCCGAGAATAAGGTATTCATTTCTAATTTTTCCGGCAATCCTAGACATTACAAGTAAATAACCCTTGCATTGCAGGGAGGCTCCCACCGTAAGGGTGTTTTATTATTGTGCATTGGGTTGGGCTTTAAGTAGTCAGCATGGATAGTTAGTGCTAGTAGGTGCTTTTTTATAGCTTAAAATACTGGTAAAGAATGTTGGGCTTACAAATGTACTGCCAGGGGGACCTCCAGGGTCAGGAGGTGCAACTGGGGGGAAAATAATAAAAATAAGAAAAGAAATGTATGGACAGCCGCACTCCGAAAAAACCTTGACGGTTGCTTTTATTTGTAAAAAAAGATAAAAGCACTACAAATCACAGAAAAAAAAGTGGGATATACAGCTAACGCGTTTCACACTAAGATCTAGTGCTTAGTCATAGCTGAGGGGGGGGGGGGGTTGGTTTTAAGCTGGGGAACTGGATCCTGTAGTTGGGCTTTAAAAGTAATCATTTAACAGTGTGTGATGTTATTTAATACGTGACATGAGCTGGACATCTGTGATTAGTGTTATAAAGTTATAACAGGCAATATCAGGGATCTGCTTTACTTATTTAGGCTTTAATTGATAACTATACAATTATATGAAAAATCTGGCGTAAGGATAAAAAGACACATTTTAGTTCACATGATTTTAATTTTTTATGTAGTTTTGTGGAGTTCCAGAATTTAGAAAGCCAACATCCGCATAGGTTTTGCATTGACAATACTAATAAGCCCATTCAATGATGGAGTGCAAAGTGCAGCACTGATGACCATTCTGATTCCATTTCAGTTTGATCAGATTGGTAATAAAAATATAAAGTAGTTCAATGACCAAATCCCATAGGCCTGACGGTCTACTGATTGTGGGAGGAAACCTGTGAAACATAGGAAGAACATGCAAACTCCATACACCTAGTGTCCTTGGTGGGAGCTGTAAGAAAGATTGACAGCATTTTAAAAAAAGATTAGAGTAACACCAATCTGGATTCCTTGAATAAATATGACAGCACTAGCTGTTACATTGCTTAGAAGGCTTTTATAGGTCTTAGAAACGCAAAGTGGAAACTCACGGTACCGCTGTAGGTCCAGGATTGCTTTTTTATGCACTACCTGACCTAAACATCCTATTAATCGTTTTATGTGAACCATCATGACACAGACTCTACCCACTCACCTTTAGTTTGCAGGCGTTGCTCAACACTTGACACCATTGGTACTCGCCTTAAATCTGTGGTGTCTAAGGTAGCATTCCTGCAAAGACTTAAGTAGTCATTTATTTTGTAACAGAAGAATGCGCATAGTGTACAGAGCAAATACAATCCATTGGAGCTGCCTTCCGCTTAGCAATGAAGTGTGCTATGAAGCAGGGGTTAGAGGCAGACGACTGAAGCTGTCCTTATGTGCTTTGTAGCTAGGAGGAAGGCAGCATTATTGGCTACTGGTGACATGTCAATAATTATGTATAATTGGTGGGCAGAGCTAGTTACACATAGTTGATGTTTACATCAGCCCTGAATGAATAAGTCATTCAAGCGGCAAGGGGCCAGCCATTCTGAGCTTGTGTGGCCACTGATGCATAACTCATCCATTCAAGGCTGCCATGTAAACATGGGGGACTGTACAATTTGAGGCCTCCTTGGCTTCTGGCTGCTATATACAAAATTTTGACTCTATTGCATTTTCCAGACTGTTTTGTACAGCTGATGGCTTCACTGGACTTGCAAAAGAATATCCCACAGGACTCCTTGCACTAATGGTGATCTGAACTCGCTTCACCCCACTGTCACTTCTCCTCAGTAAATAGGGGTAATTTGCTCACTCAGTCACGGGATGGTTGGACTTCTTCCCACCAACCTCCTCCTGGCTCAAGTCAGTCTCTGAGCGAAGGTTCTTCGGTAGTCCCCCTTTCTTTGCCCCAGGGGCAGAACCCCTGCACAGAACTCTCCTCCTGCAGGACTGGACCCAGAAACTCTGCCAGGCCTCAGACTACTTATGAACCTCCCCTCCACCTTCTGAGCACTCCCCCCCAGGTATTGGCTGGAGCTCCATAAATATTCAGGCTGCCTGTTCTGCTCTCTCTCCCACTATACTTCTAAATGTCTCTAGAAGACAGGGGGAGTAGTAAAACAGCAGCCTGTGAAACACTGAACAGCCCTAAGCAATAAACCCCCGATCTCCTGTTTACAGAGGAGCTCAACTAAATTTACCTAGCAACAAATATAAATTGGAATAAATGGACTTTTTACATTATCCCAAACAGCCTATTCTGAACTAGGAACTAGGCTACAGAAGCCATAGCAAAAAAAAGGAAGAGAGAAGAGATAGCGACAACCAGGGCTTCCACCACCTCTGGCTCGGGCCTACTGCTCTCTTCTTACCACTATCACTTGTAAACACAGAAGTCTGGCTCAGTGACAGCTCATCTCCCACCTGCTCCCACAGATCCGATCTCCTGAGTGGCTCCCACAAAGTGCAACATGGGGACAAGGGATATGAAGGTACCCAGGGTGCAGTGTGGCTTCCAAAACCCCTACTGAATGATTTCCCTGCAAGTGATAGAGGCATAGTGTCAGGGACTCACCTTCCAAAATCGTCAGCCCAGCATTGGGCTGAGACAGCGGCGTGCATCAGCGGGACGCGCACGTGCGTCAGCGGCGCGCGCGCGTGTGTCAGCGGCGCGCGCGCGCGCACGTGCGCAGCGGGAGCGCGTGCGTGCACGTGAACCCTCCTTGGCGCCAAAACGCCTTTAAAAGCTCAGTCCTTGCTTCCTGCAAGTTGCTGTCTGATCTGCAGTCCCTGATTGAACTTGAACCTGAGAACCTGCTTACCTGATTTGAACCTCTGATTGAACTTGTGACCCGGCTTGTTTGACCATCCGTACCTCTCCGATCCTGACCTCGGCTTCCATTGACCACCTCTTCTGATTGACCTACCAATGCCAGACCTTCCTGCTTGTACCCTGATTACTCTTCTGCCTGCTGCATCTGATTACCTGAACCATCTGTTGTGACCCGGCTTACCTGACTCCGCTTCCGTCTGCTATCAGTGATCCAATCACCTTCCAGCCTACCCGTCCAGAGGAAGTCAGCACCTGCTTCACCTACCCAGCACGCCGGCACTCCTACCCCGCCAGGCTCCTGAGTCTGCTGTTCCCAATCCGGCAGCTCACGAGCCGGAGCTGTAAGAGAGGCCTTCTCCTACCATCGGGCTCTGGCTACCAGGTACGTGATACATAACACATAGCCACCTACAGTGTGTGGGGAGGTACTAGAGCTGGCTGGGTGCTTCAGCTTAGTACAGCAACACAAGTAAGACATGCAGAAGATGGTTGAGCCTCTAAGAAGGGAGGGAGAAGATGGGGGCAGTGGAACTGGGGTTGCATGCAGAGGCCAGAGTTGAAGAGGGGAGAAAGTGAAATGTGGGTTGGGGATGCAAAGTTAAGCAGCTGTGGAAGAAGGCAAAGTGCACCCCCTAACTCTCCTCAATGTATGTAGCACACCTCCGAAGTCTGTACGTAGCACACCACTGAACTCTGAACTCTGTGTGTAACCCCCCCCCCCCCAACTCAGCACTCTGTACGTAATGCACTCCTGGTATTTAATGCACCTTTGACCCGTCCACTGTAAGTGAAATTTAACCACACCATTTGATGCGGTTGTGTGTGTATGTGGGGAGGGGGTTTTGGAGGGTCATGGTTGAGTTCCTGCACCTATTTTCTAAGAAAAAAAGCCCTGGCGACAACAGATATCCACAGCTAAGGAGCCAGTTTTTTTACTTCTACAAGCCAAGCCTTTATTTCACACAATCTACATCTGTATCATATTTTACACTTTGTGCTCAATGCTCTAATATTAGGAACTGCATAACTGCAGTCTAGCTAAAATCACAGAAAGTTCACAAAAACCAATAAGTGTAATTAAATTGTTTCCATATTATTCCCAATGCTGAGGCGCGTTCATGTGACAGAACATTACTGAAGAACAGGACCATCTAAAAACCATGACAAGCTATTGAGCTCCCTTATACTTTACTGACTTTTGATTTGCTGCCATTGGAAGTGTTGTTTCCCACATTTCTAAGTGCACCAGTCATCATTTTATATGTTTTGGAAGTTTTTGAGACCGTACATGGCAAGGATTCATATCGTTTTCTGTAGACACTTCAGCGAAATTGGAGCTGTATTAACTTGTGTTGAGTAATAATAAAGTGCTTCACTTGGCTAATTCTGGTGTGTTTTCAGAACAGAAAACCACTAGCTTACTGAGACTCGGTTAAAGGAAAAGGTGCATTTGAATGGTTCTGCACAGATTTTCTTTGCAGAAGTACAACCTTAGAGCATATCAAAGTGGAGTGTGGAGTTTATCGAATATAAAATATTGAAATAAAGGGGTTGACATTTTATAAACTGTTTCTAAAAAATTCCAATTGCCTGTTGCTTCAAGTGAGTGCATCAATGCCTTTAATTAAGTATGATAGACAGGCAACTAGCAGTTTCAGAAAGGAGATCCTGGTTGCCCCCTATCCCTGAGCATCTTTAACTATTTATTATACATTTTTGTATTTATACCTTTTCCATGGGGTTTTGGTTTGTGAGGTCACTGTTCTCCTCTTATTCCTCCAGCACTCTCCAGAGATGGGCACTTTCTGCAGCTCTATCCTATGAGTCCAGATGAGGTACCACCATGGGGGAAGGTCCTTGATTCCTTCATATTACAGGAAATGGGTTGATGATGGACGTTATTCAATCTGGAAAAGGACCAGTCTTGTATTACAGAGGGGGTGAGTTTGAGGAAACCGTGTTAAAGTATTGCAGCAAAAACTAACTTTCCCGACTGGAAAACTGCCATATTTGCATTTGGTCGGGAAAACCGGCCGTGTGTATGCTCCATAGCAGTTTTCTCGACAGGAAAACTGCAAGCAAAAAAATAGAACTTATTCTCTTTTTTCCCACCTTGATTCTCTGCGTTTTTTTGCTCGGCAGTTTTCCTATGGGAAACACTGCGTGAGAGCATACACATGGCCGTTTTTCCCGACCAAAGCTGTCATGGCAGTTTTCATGTCAGGAAAACCGGCCGTGTGTACACGTGGAAAAGCAACCGAGCAGGTTTTCGGTTTCCCCCCCGGTTTTTCTGGCGGACTTTTGACCGCCGGGAAAACCGATCTTGTGTACGAGGCATCAGGGACCAGCCTCTGAAAAAAGAATGTAAATACCATCTTTTCTGGCAACTCTGAGAGCCGGTTCACACTGGGGCAACACGACTTCCAGCACGACTTTGGGAGGCAACTTTTGACACGACTTGAGTATAAATCATCAGGCAACTTACAAGGCAACTTCAAGTTGCCTCCAGGACAGTACAAGGCAACTTCAAGTCGCCTCCAGGACAGGAGGCTTTCCAGTGGCCAATCAAACAACAATCAGCTCTGGGGGAGGGAGGGGTTTGCCTGAGAAATGTATGTTCTCTTCCTGTAAAGTTGCTTCAGTTAAGACAGTGACCAGACTTCTGAGGCATCTTCCATTGAATTCAATGGGTACAAGTTGCCTACAAGTCGGATTGAAGTAGTACAGGAACCTTTTCTGAAGTCGGAGCGACTTCAGTAGTGTGTATTAAGACGGCCCTATTCACTTCCATTGATTTTCTCAACCACGCGACTTGGGATGACTTGGGGCAACTTCAAGTCGGATCCCAGGTCGCCCCTGTGTGAACCGGCTCTCACACATTGCTGATCTGCAGCTACTGCGGGTATCTGACATTTCCCAGCGTGTCGAACTGATCAGTGGTAAACCTTGTACAACACAAAAAATATTGGCAATTGCCATTTACTCTACCTTGTTCTACTTTGCCAAACCAACACCATCCTGTGTACACTACATTATAGAAACATGTGCTACAAAAGCTGTTTTGCATTTTTTGCCCGAGTCAGTGTATGTCATCATAGAACCAAGATTACAATCAAACACATGACTACATAACAATGGATATCTGTTAATCTCTGTTGTATAAGCTTTGGGCTATGATACATTTAACACTTGGATGGTTCCCAAAACAAACAACCACACTGTTAGCTTGTACTCACTGTAGGTGTTTTGAAACTACTTGGAATGTAAAATTTCAAAGTCAAAAGTGCAGCAGCTTCTTTCTTATTAAAACATATCCATCTGGTATCAGTTTAAAGCAAGCCTTCTTTACTTCCCCATAACCTATATATACAGCTTCTACCTCCCTGGTCTATGGGTGATCTGGGTGATGTCATAATCCAAGGCATGCCAGCTTCTATTCTTCTTGAAATTTAGTAAAAATGATGGAAAGTGTGCTGATTTGCTAAAGGCCAGACTATTATTTAAAGAGTAATAGGATACAACTGAGCCTTACTAACTCTTTACAGCCAATGTAAATCATGATCGTTGGCAGGGTGTAGCAATGCATTATCAAACATGTCCCAGCTATAACCTGACTGGCAATATTCCATCAACAATGTGCATGATTGATGCTCTCTGCCTGATAAGGATCAAACCATGTACAAGACAAGGCAAGTAGACAAGAGCTTCCTTATTGGGCTTTACCACCAGGCAACGTTTTTCTGGCAAGTGAGCAAAAAAGACGGAACGTATATTACTATGAACAGTGGTTAAAGCTAAATACTATGGCCCAGATTCTCAAAGACTTACAACGGCGTATCTCCAGATACGCCGTCGTAAGTCCGAATGAGCGCCGTCGTATCTATGCGCCTGATTCATAGAATCAGTTACGCATAAATTTGGCCAAGATACGAGCGACGTAAGTCTCCTACGCCGTCGTATCTTGGGTGCATATTTACGCTGGCCGCTAGGTGGCGCTTCCGTTGATTTCCGCGTCGAATATGTAAATGAGCAAGATACACCGATTCACGAACGTACGTACGCCTGTCGCAATTAGTTACGCCGTTTACGTAAGACATACGCTGGCGTAAAGATAAATCTGCTCTCTAGGTGGCGCAGCCCATGCAAGGTATGGACGTCGGAACAAGCGTATCTTTTTACGTCGTTTACGTAAGTAGTACGTGAATGGGGCTGTGCGTAGGTTACGTTCACGTCACAGGCATTGAGCCGGAGTATCTTAGGGCGTAAATTCGACGTGATACTGAGCATGCGCACTGTGATACTTTCACGGACGGCGCATGCGCCGTTCGTTAGGAGCGTCAATTATGTGGGGTCACGAGTCATTAACATACAACACGCCCACTACATGCCTACTTTGAATTATGCGCGCTTACGCCGGCCCATTTACGCTACGCCGCGGTAACTTAGGACGCAAGTGCTTTGTGAATACTGCACTTGCCTCTCTAAGTTGCAGCGGCGTAGTGTAAATAAGATACGCTACGCCCGCACAAAGTTACGCCGCCCTACGTGAATCTGGAACTATGGTTTTACCTCAATTTAAAAAAAGAATTGTTGATAAGTTTTTAAACTGACTGATTTTTTATGTTTATGTAAAAGGTTTAAATATTAAATATTTAATGCATGTTCCAACAATAAAAATGGTGTCATAGACCATTTAACACAAAAATTAAATAACACAGCAGTGACTGGTTACTTTCTGACTTTCTTTCTCTAATTGACACTCTGAACAGCTGTCCGAGGAGAAGGGAAGGGATGGGATGTAAAAGTCACTCCTAACATATTCAGCTCTGTGTCTAATATTGATCTTTGACAATTTTTTTTTCTTTTTAGTTTTTGGATAGAATGGGGAAGGGTTAAAACTTCTGTCAGGTTTTTATTGCTGTCTGTCTTCATTATGGAGATTCATTCTTTGTGTTTGTCCTGGGAAGATCCCAAATTTGAGTTGTCACCAGAACAAGATTAGAGGGGACACAGAGGGTAACAGCTATCTGAGAGGATTTACCTCAATTTAGAGAAGTTTGCTCTCGCTTAACCACTTCCCTATCGAATCATTGTGAATTTACGTCGGCGGGAACCCTCCTTCCCTCCGGGTGGACGTCATATGACGTTCTGGGCGGCTAGGGGGCGCACGCGCCCGCCGCATCGCTCGGGACCCAGTGGAAAAACAAACAAGAAGTAACATTTTCAAACTTGTATACCTTAAAGCAGAGCTCCAGGCTCCTTCAGAAACAATTTAAAGTCAGCAGCTACAAATACTGTAGCTGCTGACTTTTAATATTAGGACAGTTACCTGTCCACAAATCCAATGGTGTCCTCATCCGAGCCGATTTTCCAATCACCTCTCGGGGTGCTGGCGCCAGCATCTTGGCTAAGGGAAACCAGCAGTGAAGCCTTGTGGCTTCACAGCTGGTTTCCTACTGCACATGCGTGAAGCACGCTGCGATTTGTAAATAGCCCTGCAGCAAAGGAAGGAGGAGGGGGGGCGCTCTTCTGGCTGAGTTTGCCATGCCAAACTCACCCGGAAGTGGGATTGGGTACTCGTCAAAACCAGGTACCCACTCCCCCCTCGAAAGGTGCCAAATGTGGCAAGCGAGGGGGGAGGAGGCAGACAAGTGGAGCTTCCTATTTTGGGTGGAGCTGCGCTTTAAAATATTAACAACTTCACGCCTGCGCTATAACTGAAAGACAGCTACAGCACAGACTTAAATGTCCTTATGAAATGGCTGATCACAGATCGGGTAAAGGGCTAATCACAGCGGACCCTTTACCACATAATCAGCTGTCAGCCAATGACAGCTGATCACGGAAGTAAACAGAAGCTGGTTATTGGCTCTTTTTTCCTCACGCTGTCAGCGTGAAGAAAAAAAGAAACCGGCATCTGTTAAAGGGACATCAGTCCCCATAGTGCCCAACAGTGCCCTCCAGTGCCGCTAATCAGTGCCCTGCATTGCTGCTAATCAGTGTCCACCAGTGCCATCTATCAGTGCCCATTAGTACTGCTAATCAGTGCCCATCGGTGCCCCCATCAGTGAAGTTTCATGAGCACCTCTTGATCAGTGCCCACCAGTGCTGCCTTGTCAGTGCCGCCTCATCAGTGCCCATCAGTGCAGCCTAATAGTTTCCATCAGTGCTACCTCATCAGCGCACATCAGTGAAGGAGAAAAGTTACCTATTTTTCAGATTTTGTTATAACATTTTGCAAACTTTTTTTTTCTGTCTTTTTTGGTTTGTTTAGCAAAAAATAAAAAACCCAGAGATGATTAAATACCACCAAAAGAAAGCTCTATTTGCGTGAAAAACAAATGATACAATTTTCATTTGGATACAGTATTGCATGACTACGCAATTGTCATTCAAATTGTGACAACATGGAAAAGCTGAAAATTGTCCAGGGCAGGAAGGGGGCATAAGTGCTTGGTAAGCAATTGGTTAAATGAGCTATTATTATTAAAGTGCGTTTATTTTGTATACATATATTTGCGTACATATATTTATTTTGTATACATATATTTTGAATTTTAGGGATCTTTTTTACACCTTTCTACTCTCACCCCCTCATTTTTCTTTATTTTCTTTCTTTGGTGTACTTTATTTATGTATAGGAGATTCTGTATATATATTGTAGCTCAGGTTAAAGTTCGTATTTTTTTTGATGAGGGTTGTTTTATGTATTTTTGTATGTATCTTCTTTTATGCAATGTGCAGTTTTCTTTTCCTTTTTTTCTCCACTTTACTTGTATAATTAACCACTTGCTTACTGGGCACATATACCCCTTTCCTGCCCAGGCGACATTTCAGCTTTCGACACTGTCACACTTTAAATGAAAATTGCGCGGTTGTGTGACGTGGCTCCCAAACAAAATTGACGTCCTTTTTTTCCCACAAATAGAGCTTTCTTTTCGTGGTATTTGATAACCTCTGCGGTTTTTATTTTTTGCACTATAAACAAAAAAAGAGTGACAATTTTGAAAAAAAAATAACACAATATTTTTTAAATTTTGCTATAATAAATATCACATTTTTTTAAAAAAAAATCATTTTTTTTTCTCAGTTTAGGTCGATACATATTCTTCTACATGTTTTGGCGGAAAAAAACGCAATACGCGTATAGTGATTGGTTTGTGCAAAAGTTATAGTGGCTACAAAATAGGGGATAGAATTCTGAATTTTTTTTTATTCTTTTTTAGTAATGGTGGCGATCTGCGATTTTTGTCAGGACTGTGATATTGTGGCAGACACAATAATTACATAATTGTAAATGATTTTTTTATTATTTAATTTCAAACAATACGGGTTACATCATGCCACCCAACATGGATAGCAACCGGCCAACAGAGTGCCAGCATATACAGAAGAGAAAAAAAAAACAAAAAAAAAACAAAAAGGGAGAAACACATAATAGGTACAACAGAAATAACCTCACAAAGACCTGTGAGACATCCCCCCCAATGCTTGCCCAGATAGGTACGGAAACATGCCCACCTCCATGCGGAGGCGGACAAACCTAAAGCATGTGTACAGTCCCACCGCTCCCCATGCCCCCCATCGGATATTATAGTTCGAAATTAACCCCCCCAGGACCCCCCCTAACAGAAAAATAGTTCAATAAACCGGAAAACCCTCAGACCCTCAGAATTTTAACAAATAGACCCCGCCAGCACTCACTCAATCAGACGCTGTATGCATGGAAGCCAACCACCCCCCCCCCCCAAACTTTATCAAATTTAGTCAGGGCCCCCCAATTCAAGTACGTAGCCTTATAGAAGGGAAAAGCCCTATTGACCAGAACTTTCTAAGACTCCAAAGTAGGCGCTACATTACTCTTCCAGGATAAAATAATACGTTTTTTGGCATAGAATAGCAACAAGGTAAGGAGGGTCCGTATAGCTCTGGTAGTGGCCAAGGGCTCTACTATATGCAAAAAGACATACTTCAATGGACTTGGGAATGGAGATGAAAGTGACCTCCCTGATACAGGATGCAATTGCTTGCCAGTAGGATTGTATTAATGGGCATTCCCAAAAGATGTGTAGAAAGCCAGCCATGGGTGCCGCACATCTACAACACTGCGAGAAAAATTGGATAAAGTTTTTGGTCAATTATTGGGCAAAATCGAAAATGAAAAAATAAAATTTGAAAGGTTCCATCGGATCAGGAAACCTTTGGAATTGGCTGCGGAAACACCCAGAGATGTGATCGCCAGATTCCATAACTTCCAATATAAAGAACAAATCTGGCAGGCCTTGAAATCTGTACCTGCAAAGTTTAATGACGTTAACTTACAGATCTTTCCGGACCTCTCTACCGAGACCCTGTCTAGAAGAAGATTATTAAAACCCCTATTGGAACATCTTAAAACGAATAACATTCAATATTTTTGGGGTTACCCTGCATGTTTAACGGGGAGGAAGGAAGGCAGGTCCGCAACCCTAAGGTTTCCTGAGGAGCTGGCCAAGTTTTGCAAGAGACTTGATATCCCTCTGATAGATATACCCGGCTGGAGTGAAACACAGGAGAATACATCTGACACACCAGTACAACAAAATTGGCACCTCATCTCAGAAAATAAAAGAGGAAAATAGCTATTGAGGAAACAATAATAAGAATGAGGGAGTAGTAGGGCGGCTTTAAATTGCGGGGGACAACCTTTTTTTTTTTTTTTTTTTTGAGAGAAGGAGGGGGGAAGGGGTGAACGGGGAGCAGCGTGGGGCTACGAGTTAAGTTACACGCGACATAAGTTGGAACAGGAGCCTGGACGCTGGGGGTGGGTGGCAGCAGCTCTCTGAGGGTCTCACATCAGAGCTCAACCTCAGGGGGAGAACCGTAGGGCTGGATGGAGAAGGAGGGCCACGGATCTTTGAGCCTTTTGAAGGCTGCAATCCTCCATTATGATAGGGGAGGTAGGGGGAGGTTCTGGGGGGGTAGGTTGGGTAGGAGATGTTGTGGGTGGGGGGAGGTGGGGGGTTCTAAGATAGGGGTGGGAGGGGGTGGATGGAATGGGGGAGGTGGTGGGAAAGGGGGGGGTGGGTTTTGGATTGGGGTTCTCTCCGAACCTGCAGTGTAGTCCTGGTGACATACCATCCGGCAGATAAAATAGAAACCCTAAAAATCCTTTCGTATAATGTTCGTGGTTTGAATAACCTTACAAAAAGAGGTAATATTCTGAGAGAACTAAAATTTCTTAAAGCAGATATAGTTCTATTACAAGAAACACATATTTCACTGGACTCTAATCTTAAAATAAGTTCACATGACTACCCACTATGGTACTATGGGGACTCACCGATTAAACGTGCTAAAGGTGTCGCCATTGGTTTTGCCAGGGGAGTCAGATTTGCCCTGGGGGAGAGAATGGTAGACCCCGAGGGGCGCTATCTTTTCCTCAGGGGCAAAATAAATGAAGTCGACTACTCTATAGCTAATATCTATGGCCCAAACCAAAACCCTGTTAAATTTCTTAAGGGAGTAATTGAGAGGTTCATGGATTTTAGGTCCGGCAGGGTAATTATGGCCGGAGATATGAATCTCTGTCTGGATCTAGATGCCGACTGTACGTCGCGTGTACAGAGGGGAGGGAACGTACAACGGAAATTACTAAAAAACAAATTACATCAACACCAATTAATGGATGTATGGAGAATTCAACATCCAAAAGTACGGGATTATTCATTCCGCTCCTCTGTACACGGGACGTATTCCAGAATTGACTTATTTTTGGTGGACCATGAATCTTTGGAGACAGTCAAAAGTTCTGATATCGGAATAGTAACTTTGTCGGATCATGCCCCAGTATCAATTAATTTAAACATAGCGGGAATACAAAAGAATAATAGAACATGGAAAATTAATGAGGATTTAATGCAAGACGAAGAGGCTGCTGATAAGATTAAAAGGGAATTAGGATTGTATTTTAAAGAAAATAGTTCAGAATTTCTGTCAGAAGCATTAATATGGGAAACTCACAAGGCCTATATCAGAGGTATTATGATCGCAATCGGAACAGCTAAAAAAAAAGAAAGTAGGAAGAAACGAGATGACTTATATAAAACAATTCTTGATCTGGAACAAAGACATAAATTAACAGGTGATTGCGTAGTTGGACATTCGGTTATTCTAAAAAGGGCAGAACTAAGGGACCTTATTGAACAAGAAAATAGATCAGCCTGTCTTAAAGTTAAGAAAGAAAGGTACCAATGGGGGGATTTGTCGGGAAAATATCTAGCCAAAATGTTAAAAAATGAATCTACCAGAAATTTTATTGAAAGTATACAAACTAGTAAAGGAAATAAAGTATTTACAACCCCTGAGATTGCGGGAATATTCCAAGAATACTATGGGAGGCTGTACGCTATATCTCAAAATGATCCCCCTGAGAAAGTGAAAAGGAGATCAGAATACCAAAAAAAATTCTTAGAGGAAGCAGGTCTTAAAAAAATACCAGTAGATAAACTTAGTTTTCTAGAGGAACCTATAACAGAAACGGAAATTAGGAAAAACTTAAGTGAGTCCCCATTAGGGAAAAGTCCTGGCCCGGATGGGCTAACAACTGAGTATTATAGGAAATTTAGCGATATCCTAGTTCCTAGGATGTGTGCTTATATGAACGGCATCGGCACGAATTGGGACATTCGTCGTGACGCACTTGAGGCTGCAATTACGATTATCCCTAAAGATGGTAAAGACCCTTCATTGTGTTCCAGTTATAGACCTATTTCCCTATTAAATGCGGATGTAAAGTTGTTCGCCAAAATCTTAGCTGGTAGAATGAAGAATATCATGAATAAATTGGTATATAATGATCAAGTGGGCTTTATCCCAGGTAGGGAAAGTAGGGATAACAGTATCAAGACACTGTTACTGATTCAGAGAATAAAAGAAGGTAAGTCCCCAGGTCTACTACTGTCGATAGACGCCGAAAAAGCTTTCGACAGAGTAGACTAGGGATACCTTCAGACTACTTTAGAGTTTTATGGGGTAGGCCCCAAGATGTTGGGGTGGATAAAAGCTCTATATAACCACCCTACGGCAAGGGTTAAGGTAAATGGGACGGTATCCGGGCTTTTTGAGATGTTTAATGGGACCCGTCAAGGCTGTCCCTTGTCACCCTTATTGTTTACTTTGTCCTTAGAACCTTTACTGTCTACGATTAGAAATAATCCTGACATTGAGGGGATACAGACAGATGACGGAGAACATAAAATTGCGGCTTACGCCGATGATATTCTGTTATATATAGTGAACCCAATTACATCTCTCCCTAATCTTTTAAAAACTCTTAAAGTCTACGGTGAAGTTTCTAATTTCAAAATTAATCCCTTAAAGTCCGAAATCCTGAATATTACTGTGAAAGCACAGGATGTAACCAGATTTAAAAAAGACTTCCCATTTATTTGGAGAGATACTGTATTAAAATACCTAGGTGTCAATATAACAACATCTTCTGAGTCAATTTATCAGTATAATTTTATTCCATTACTGAACGATATTAAAATGGACTTAAATAAAATTGCTTCCAGACAGAGGTCCATATTAGGAAGAATAAATAGTTTTAAAATGTTAACTTTGCCCAAGATTCTATATAAATTACAAATGCTGCCGATTGCAATACCAGAAGTATATTTTAAAACGTTAAAAAAAATATTAATTAGATTCATATGGCGGAAAAAGAAAGCGCGCATAGCCATGTCTATACTCACCAGAGACAAGGCGCAGGGCGGTTTGGGGTTACCAGACATTAAGGCATACTATACGGCCATTCACATGACACGGGTGGTTGAATGGGTTAGAGAAAATAAAGAAAAATTATGGGTTAAATTGGAAAGTAGTTTAAATAAAACTAGGTTAGGAAAGGAGATTTGGATTCCGGCACAATTTAGACAGTCAAAAGAGCACTTGTACACGATTACACGGACATCTATGTTAATATGGGATAGGGTTCACAAAAATGAAAAATGGGGATACAATATCCTACTAATACCACTATACGACACAAATTATTTTGCACCAGGGAAAGTAAGCTTGTCTGGGAGTTGGATAAAGAAAACTGACGTAAAATTAAGGGATATACTGAAAGATGGCAAAATCTGTAATTATCAGGAACTTGGGGAACACAAAGAAATGTTTGAGCTGAATTGGCTGAGATACCAACAGTTGAAACATTTTGTGGACTCCCTTCCTCGTCCGATCAGGCTAGAGGGAAATTTGCTCCCACTAGAGCGTATGTGCCTGGCCTCGAGCGGACGAGGCGGGATCTCACGGATTTATAAAATATTGTCGGGACTAAAAAATAAGGGGCTACCTCCGTATATTAAAAAGTGGGATGAAGAGTTGGCAACAGGGGACACTGAGAGAGATTTTGGGAAAATATTGAAGATGACGCACATCACTTCAACTAACTGCGGGTTGATAGAAATGAAT
Source organism: Rana temporaria (assembly GCF_905171775.1). Taxonomy (NCBI): domain Eukaryota; kingdom Metazoa; phylum Chordata; class Amphibia; order Anura; family Ranidae; genus Rana; species Rana temporaria. Next base: position 58,080,925 of record NC_053493.1, on the reverse strand, counting down.
TTTAAATGTTTATCAAGATGGTATATCACCCCAGATATTGCACACCGATTCCAAGGGGAGACTTCCGGATTCTGTTGGAGGGGTTGTATGGAACCCGGAACCATGTCACACCTTTGGTGGACGTGCCCCAAAATCAACAGATATTGGCATAAAGTGGTATCAGTAATCAAGGAAATTACTGGAATTAAAATAGCAGTAGACCCGTGGGTGTGTTTGTTCCACGGGACAAACATGACTAGTAAACAGTATATGAGAACCTTGCTCCCCCATATCCTGAATGCAGCAAAGAGCCTGATCCCTAAACAGTGGAAAGATCCCGAGAGCCCAACAATGAAGAATTGTCTTGATAAAATAAATGATATTTATTACATTGAACAGCTTAAGTTTATGGGGGAGGAAGGTGAAAGGGGATTCAAACTTAAATGGCAGGACTGGGTTGACTATAAGTCATCACAGAGTTATCTAGTCCGGATGGTATAGGACAGGAAGTGTAGTGAAGTAAAAGTTGACAAACTAAGAGACTGAGGTTCGGAGAGAAAGGGGTGGGTCTGGGTATGGGGGGGGTGGGGTGGGGATGGGTTAGTCGACTTGGGTAGGGGCACTTTGGTTTTATGATGTAATTTTTATTTTTTTTTGTACTTTGCCATACTGTGGCCATGCTGGCTTAATATAAACACATAATGACATTGCAAACAAAGCAAAGCAAAAAAAAAAAGAGAAGGAAAAAAAATAAAAAAGAGAGACATTTCCCACCATGATGCGAACCAGGATGGAGACAGCGTATGAACGCAAAATTGATTAGGTCTCCGGTAAGTGTTCTCTGAGTAAAAAAAAAAAAAAAAGAAATGTGTATTATGCAGGTGAATCACTTAGTATCGGAGTCCAGACATCTAGGGAATAATTAACTTCTCTGAATGTCATTCTCTAAAAGAATGTGATTGAAGCCCCCCATTGTGTGATGTGTGGGTGGAGAGTCTTTGTTCCTTTGATTACTGTAACTATATAAGAAAGCTAAGATACCATTAAAAGTTTCATACATTTTGACTCAGAGAACGGAGCTTGTCTCGTTTATTCTGGGGAAATCCATATGGATCGTGTCTGTTGGATGGTTGGAGTGTCAGATAAGCTGTCGTGGGTTGATGGAATGGGAATATCGCAAATGGTGGTGACCGTTACAGGGACCATTCACATTTATACAGCGAACAGTGCTATAAATATGCACTGATTACTGTATAAATGTGACTCTCAGGGAAGGGGTTAACACTAGGGGGCGAGGAAGGGGTTAAATGTGTTCCCTACTAGTGATTCTAACTGTGGGGGAGGGGACTGACTGGGGGAGGTGACCGATCTGTGTCCCTGTCTCTCCCTGACAGGACATGGAGCTCTGTGTTTACACACAGAGCTCCACGTCCCTGCTCTGTCACTGCCGATCGCGGGTACCTGGTGGACATTGCGGCTTTCAGGCACGCGTGCGCCCCCCAGTGGCCGGAGGACCAGAGGCCGTAAAAAAGCATTTTAGAGCCACCTTGTGGCCATCTTTTTACTATGGCCCGGGTCTGAATAGGTTAATAAGGAAAGTAAACATGATGAAAAATTAGCTATTATTGCTCATATTCTTTATGTTTTAAAAAGAGCAAAGCAAACTTACAGATGGCTATCCATGAATTCCCGACATATCCCGGTTACCCATATGTGATGTCTGTCTCTTCGGCTGCAAAGTGATGTACATCAGCTGTTTTGCATTAAAGTTCCGAAAAAAATGTAAAACAAACTGGAGATTTATTAAGTGAAGCTATTGAGTTTTGTAAATAGACCACTGTGCTCTTGAATATAGTATACAAGGGACTCTTTGAAGCTATGATCCCATATGTCTATTTCTAAGATGAGCTCAGGACAGATGCCAAGTACAGTTACCATATATCAGAAGCAACATAGCTGAGTAAGGTAAAGTTGATTAAACGACTTTTTTTAAATAAACTACAGACATATTTTTCTTCCTCATCAGTTTAGTTAAAGAGGACCTGTCAATGACATACAACAACAAAATTATATTTGAACAGATACAGCATAGAACTAATGCGTGTTAAACTGATTATGCCCTTCTGGAGACAGATAGGCCTAGATTCACGTAGGGCGACGTAAGTGTGGGCGGGCGTAGCGTATCGTATTTACGCTACGCCGCCGCAACTTAGAGAGGCAAGTGCTGTATTCACAAAGCACTTGCGTCCTAAGTTACGGCGGCGTATCGTAAATGTGCCAGCGTAAGCGCGCCTAATTCAAATTGTGAAGAGGTGGGCGTGTTTTATGTAAATAAAGCATGGCCCCGCGTAAATGACGTTTTGAACGAACGGCGCATGGACGTATCCCAGTGCGCATGCGTCGGATAGAATGCATAAGATACGTCGTACACTGCCTACGACGTGAACGTAACTTACGCACAGCCCTATTCGCGTACGACTTACGCAAACGACGTAAAAAGATACGCTTGTTCCGACGTCCATACTTTGCATGGGCTGCGCCACCTAGAGACCTGCTTTATCTTTACGCCTGCGTATGTCTTACGTTAACGGCGTAACTAAATGCCACGGGCGCACGTACGTTCGTGAATCGGCATATCTAGCTCATTTGCATATTCAACGCAGAAATCAACGGAAGCGCCACCTAGCGGCCAGCGTAAATATGCACCCAAGATACGACGGCGTAGGAGACTTACGCCGCTCATATCTTGGCTAAATTTAAGCGTATCTGGTTTCCAGAATACGCTTAAATATACGCCGGCGCAAATTCGGACTTACGATGGCGTATCTACTGATACACCGTCGTAAATCTTTAAGAATCTAGCCCATAGAGAATATTTTTTGTTAGAGTGTCAATAGCTCATTTGCTGACAGCTATAAAATGCATATGTAACGCTCACCGCCCAAAGGCGCCTTTGGAAATAACCCAGGTCTCCCTTTGGGGTCCTTCTTCTTCAACCAGGTAGTGTCCTACTGCAAATGTATTATTTTAGGCCAGGCTCCTTCAATCCCTCAGCCAAGCACATACTGAGGCCTAACAGCAACTTGAGTAACACAGGCTGCCTCCCAGGGACAGAAAAGACCCCTGATCAGACTGCCCAAGATATTTATCATCTCTCCAGCCAAACCTTCTGGGCCTCCCAACCAGGAATTGCCTGATGTCAGATAAATATTCATAACCCAGTGGCTAACCCTCCTACTGTATTTATGGAAGCTTCTTCCAGAAGCAGGCAGGAGCAGTCAACTACCAGGCTTAAGCCTAGTACACACAATGAGATTACCGGACAAATGATCGTCCTTTTTTTTTTTTTGCAAGCTAGTCTCCATATCGAAAATGAAGAGGTTACTAAACTACAGAAATTTACGTACATCAGAATAAAAATTATGGAGTGATGTATTGTATTGTATTTTTAAACAAAAGCTGTACTCATTAAATAAAAAATTGTACGATCTGGTATTGTACGAGAAAAATGTTTGTGTTTAATATAAAGAAGTGTGAGAAGTTAATTGCTAGGATTTTTTTATACAGTTTAATCTCTGCACTTATTCTGACTCTGATTGTTGTGAAGCAACTTATCCCTTGTAAGGCCCTGTACACACGGTCGGTTTGGTCCGATGAGAATGAACCGAAGTTCATTTTCATCGGACCAAACCGACCGTGTGCATAGGCTATCGGTCTGGTTTCCTTCGGTCCAAAATTTCTAAACATGCTTCAAAACCGAACTGATGGACCGCTGCCCCATCAGACCAAACCGATGGTTAGTACAGAAAAGCATTGGTGCAAAACCCGCACATGCTCAGAATCAAGTCGACGCATGCTTGGAAGCATTGAACTTCGTTTTATTCAGCACGTCGTGTGTTTGACGTCACCGCGTTCTGACCCGATCGGATTTTGGACTGTTGGTGTGTACACATATCAGGCCGTACGGCCACTTCAGAGGTGAACTGATGAAAACGGTCCGACGGGCCAGTCTCATCGGTTTAGTCCGACCGTGCGTACGGGGCCTTAGACCTCTAGGACAATCCTTATCAGATAGCTTGAACTCACCAATACTAATTCTATTCACAGAAGTTGCTTTAATCCAAACATCAGAATACATCAGATGACAGGATACAGCAGATGAAAAGGTTGTAGTATTGTGCGGTCAAAAGATGATACTGCCTGTAGCTTACTTATGCAGAATACATGTGCCCTTGTTACATGTGGCCTGTAAGCAGTCTCCATAGACAGGAATAAGAAAGTCAGGAAGAAGGGTGGAGCATACACATAAAGGAAGTGTGTCATAGATCAGACAAAGAAAATACAGAAACTGTGCATTACCACAAAAGGTCACTAGATGACAGCATGTAAACAAAACATAACATCCATAGAAAATGGTTCAAGAGAAACAGTATGTATATATAACAAATTATACGCCTATTGGGAGGCACAGTATTTGTTGAGAATACAGTGACAGAATTTTTTCTAAACTGGAGCAGCCAGAATCTGGAGCAGATGTGCATGGCAATCAATTGGCCTCCATTTTCATCTTGTTCAGTTAAAGCATAACTAGAGGCAAACTTTTATTGTAGTTTTGGATAGAGTGGAGAGGAATTAGAACCAATGTCAGTCTTGCTGTCTGTGCCCCTGTTAGGTCTATTCGCCCTCTCTATTTTTCCCTTTTACCATTATCATGAAAGTGAAAGTTGTCCCCTGAAAAGTAATAGAGGGGAAATCTTCCAATGGGGACACTAGTTCTGGTGACCTGGGGGACCCCAACAGATTTACATAATTTTCAAGGATTTCCTCTCACTTCCTGTTTGGATATGGGACAGGAAGTGAAGGGAAATCTCCACAATAGGACACAGATGGAAAAAAAAAATCTGACAGGGGTTTTAACAGTCCCCTATGCCGCGTACACACGATCGGACATTCCGACAACAAAACCATGGATTTTTTTTCCGACGGAATGTTAGCTCAAACTTGTGTTGCATACGAAGTTGAATGATTCCGAGCATGCGTCAAATTGATTCCGAGCATGCATAGGATTTTTGCGCGTTGGAATTGCATACAGACAATCGGAATTTCCGACAAGAACTTTTGTTGTTGGAAAAATAGAAAACCAGCTCTCCAACAGCAAATGTCTGATGGAGCATACACACGGTCGGATTTTCTGACAACAAGCTCACATCGAACATTTGTTGTCGGAAATTCCGACTGCGTGTACGCGGCATTACTCTATCCAAAATGAAAAAAAGTTCTGCCTATAGTTCTACTTTAAGCTTTGGAAATGAAAGATAGAAGCTGATTGGTTACCATGCACATCTGCGCCAGTTTTTATCTGCTCCAGTTTTGATAAATACAGATAAAGTAATGTATAAACGTTTATGTATATGTTTTATACAATGTTTTATTGTTGAGTGAGCATTTTACTGTTTCCCAATAAACCATTTTTAAGTAGCTGCTTATTACACATATCAAAGACTGAATGGGTCTTTGTTGTGAGAGTTAGATTTAATGAGATAGTCATTTTTGGGTCATCTAAAGGGTCATGTTGTATTTATATTCATTAACCAAGAAATTCTGCTTCAACAGCATATTTAAAATTGAGCTGCGCTTCTGGGAATCCTAACTAATGCAGTTGAATGAAATACAGTGCCTTGAAAAAGTGCTCATACCCCTTCAAATTTCCCATATTTTGTCATGTTTCAAATAAAAATGGAAGGAAGGAAAATCATAAATAAACCTTACAATCCCGGGACTCTGGGTTTGTAAAAGTATTTGCTCCCTGGCTGCTGTGCCAATTGTCTTACCAAGTGCCTTGCCTCTGATTGTTCCTGTTTGCTTGACCCTTTGCCTGGAAAACAGATTATACTACTTACTGCTTCCCACAGACATCTTGGATAACGGTCCAGATACACTACTGGTTGCCACCTGCCCTGACCCTTGCATAGGTAACAGATAACTACTGATTGCCACCTGCCCTGACCCTTGTCTGGAAGATGGAATATGCTACTGATTGCTACTGTGTTTGGACAACAGACTCTGCCATAGACTCTTACCTGCCCTGACCCCTGTGAGCTTGGCAATCAGCCAGTAACTAATCCTAGTCACTCCTGCATACTACGGCTACCTTGAACTATTGAACTATCGCTCTTCCTAAAGCCATATTGCTCTTCCTGAAGCCATATGACCCTCTCCATGAACGCTCCCAGTCCTGAAAATAAAGCACCACGTTATAAGTTGAATGAATGAATGAAGTGAATGAATGAAGTTCTGAGGACATCTAAGTACTAGTAGGTATACTAGCCAAAGATGTACTTTTTAACTCGACAGTTCTCATTGCAAGCATTGCCTGATGCACAAAAATATGAAAAAACCAACACATAGGTAAACAAAATGCCATTTAAATATTTAATGAAAAACGTATTAAAATGAAAAACTGAGCTAAAGTTTTTTTTGGGGACTTTAAATGAGACGTATGCCAAACGTCTCCATCCCTATATCTATATGAAGACAGAGGAGGATTGTGACTTTAAATGAGGCATGTGGGACATGACTAGCATATAGGTCAGTTGTTAAAAAAAGTAGTGTTTATTCTCTTCAAACAATGCATAACATGACATATTACAATAAATACATAAAATTATTGGTGAACATAACAATAACATGTTGCAAACTATAATAGCATATGAATAACGGCATGACATATTGCATTGTAAATGTAAGAGACCATCCTCCATTTCATGAGAGTACTTTTAAAGTTGATTGTCCCATTCCATATACAGCTGATATGTGAGTACATTTAGGTATGGGTAAGTTGTTTTTCCTACCAACACTTCTTTTTTAATGGTTAGGTACATTATTGGACTACATTGATACAAGCATGCTTTTTTCTGTAGATTATTGATGTATCCACCCCTGAAGAAGTGGCGTGTATCCACAGAAATGCGTCGGCCCCTATAGAGATGCAATATGGTTCTATAAGATGGCTTTACATGCCCTCCCATTTTTTATCAAGCTTACATTCCAGCATTCAACTTTAAAAGTACTCTCTCGAAATGGAGGATGATCTCTTACATTTACAACGCAATATGTCATGCCGTTATTCATATGCTATTATGGTTTGCAACATGTTATTGTTATGTTCACCAATAATTTTAAGTATTTATTGTAATACGTTACACTATGCATTGTTTTAAGAGAATAAACATTACTTGTTTCAACAACTGACCTATATGCTAGTCATGCCCCACATGCCTCATTTGAAATCCTAACCCTTCTCTTTTTTCTTATTAAAATGGAAAATTCAAATCAAAATGGTTTCAGGATACATTTTACAATAACGAATAAAAACATGTCATCACTGAAGATACACTTTCGTTTTACAATGTGATATACAATGTAGAGAACAATGGGTGTATTTCGAAAAGACAATTGCCTCACTTCTTTATACCAGTTAATGTGATAAAGAAGGAAAATCACTGTATTTTTACAATTTTTAATGAAACCCAACGCTCCTCATTTGTTGCCATGTTGGGAATCAAGACAATATGATGGATCATACCATGGAACATATTACGTTGGTAAAATGTATTGTATGAATGTTTTTAGGACTTTACTGATGGCCTGCATTTTGTCAGATTGATGTTCTTTTTACATAACCTAACCAGCTGTTTTAAATAAAACCAAAGCTTTTCAAAATACAAGGAGATGGATGATTATATCATGACTAATCCAAAGACCTTTTGGATCAGTGCCATGCAGAGGAACCTGGACTGAATCACTCATAAAATACTACATACACTCTGAACAACTTCTTTCCAGCTCCATAGTTGGGTAATTGAAGCTCATCAGTGCAGGCCAGGACCTTTTCTTATTGCTGCATCTGGCCTATTACAATATGTAGAGATAATCAGTATGAACTAGATGCCCTACAGGTTTTGCTCCAATATTGCAATTATGTTTTATTTGCCATAATATATGATGAACACATAGGAGTTTATTTTAGCAAAATGACCAAGATAGTGAGTTGTTGCGACTGGCACTGGGAAGCAATTAAACTATCTATAGTTTCATATAGGCTAGGTCACTTAAATTTAGAGAGTTAGCACAATTGTTAATGTGTGTTGCGTTAAGGCAGCCACAACACACCAAAAAAGGTGAATGCAGCATTTAAGACAGCCCAGCCCAACCTACAGTGGGGATTGAAAGTTTGGGCACCCCAGGTAAAAATTTGTATTAATGTGCATAACGAAGTCAAGGAAAGATGCAATAATCTCCAAAAGGCATCAAATTACAGATTAGACATTCTTCTAATATGTCAAAAAAAATTAGATTTTATTTCCATCATTTACACTTTCAAAATTACAGAAAACAAAAAAATGGCGTCTGCAAAAGTTTGGGCACCCTGCAGAATTTATAGCATGCACTGCCTCCTTTGCAAAGCTGAGACCTGCCAGTGTCATGGATTGTTCTCAATCATCGTCTGGGAAGCGCTCGTTCTGGTAAAACTAGCGTTCGTAATGGAGTAAGCACATTCATCACGCAGTAACAGACTGAAAAGCGCAAATCGTCTTTTACTAACACAAAATCAGCTAAAGCAGCCCAAAGGTAGGCGCCATCCGCATGGAACTTCCCCTTTATAGTGCCGTCGTACGTGTTGTACGTCACCGCGCTTTGCTAGAGCATTTTTTTTTTTCACGATCGTGTGTAGGCAACATTGTTTTAATAATCGGGTTGAAAAAAACGACGTTTTTTTTAGGCCCTTAAAAACGTCATTTTTAGAACCCGATAAACGGTCGTGTGTACGCGGCATGAGTCTTCTATCTGCTTCACTGCATTGTGGGAGGGTCCTTCTTTGGTGTTCTCATCATTACCTGGATGATATGGACACTTTCTATTGGCTCTCCACCAGTCCTCTCATGTTTCAGAAGGCTGTAGCTGAGAGGTGGTGTCACAAAGAGGTGACCAGTCATTATTGGCACGGACTGCAGGACTGTATCACCAGTTATCACACTTGGAAGAGGTGCTGGTGGCTGGTGAGAGACATCGGCAGAGGACTTGGGTGAATATAAAAAAAACTGCAGAAGGTATTTCTTTTTCTTTTTTTAACTATTAAATAGGTGAGGGGGATAGAAGGCTGGTGCTCCATTTTTTTGGGGGGGCGCAAACAAAACCCCAACCAACCCCCCCCCCCAATGTCACTCACAGACAATGTGACCTGCATTTAGACAGAGGGATAGATTGGATAGGACAGATAAAGAGATAGATAGATAGATAGATAGATAGATAGACAGATAATTAGATAGATAGATAGATAGATAGATAGATAGATAGATAGATAGATAGATAGATAGATAGATAGATAGATAGATAGATAGATAGATAGATAAATAGATAGATAGATAGATAATCAGACAGATAGATAGATAATCAGATCGATAGACAGACAGATAGATAGATAGATAGATAGATAGATAGATAGATAGATAGATAGATAGATATTCAATCTATCTATCTGATTATCTATCTATCTGTCTGTCTATCTGTCTGATTATCTATATATCTAATTATCTGTCTGACTATCTATCTATCTATCTATCTATCTATCTATCTATCTATGACAGATAATTAGATAGATATATAGATAGATAGATAGATAGATAGATAGATAGATAGATAGATAGATAGATAGATAGATTGAATATCTATCTATCTGATTATCTATCTATCTATCTAATTATCTGTCTGATTATCTATCAGACAGATAATTAGATAGATAGATAGATAGATAGATAGATAGACAGACAGACAGATAATTAGATAGATAGATAGATAGATAGTCAGACAGATAATCAGATAGATAGATAGATAGATAGATAGATAGATAGATAGATAGATAGATAGATAGATAGATAGATAGATAGATAATCAGACAGATAGATAGATAGATAGATAGATAGATAGATAATTAGATAGATAGATAATTAGATAATTAGATAGATATATAATCAGACAGATAATCAGATAGATAATTAGATAGATAGATAGATAGATAGATAGATAGATAGATAGATAGATAGATAGATAGATAGATAGATAGATAATCAGACAGATAATTAGATAGATAGATAGATAGATAGATAATCAGACAGATAGATAGATAATCAGATCGATAGACAGACAGATAGATAGATAGACAGACAGACAGACAGACAGACAGACAGATAGATAGATAGATAGACATATAATTAGATAGACAGATACTTAGATAGATAGATAGATAGATAGATAGATAGATAGATAGATAGATAGATAGATAGATAGATAGATAGATAGATTTAGATAGATAGATAGATAGATAGATAGATAGATAGATAGATAGATAGATAGATAGATAGATAGAAAGATAGATAGATAGATTTAGATAGATAGATAGATAGATAGATAGATAGATAGATAGATAGAAAGATAGACAGATAATTAGATAGATAGATAGATAGATAGATAGATAATCAGACAGATAATTAGATAGAGACAGAGAGAGAGAGAGAGAGAGACTGAGGGACAGAGAGAGAGAGAGACTGAGGGACAGAGAGAGAGAGACTGAGGGACAGAGAGAGAGAGACTGAGGGACAGAGAGACAGATATAAGAGACTTGTAAAGCATGGCTGTAGGTCGAAGAGCAGAGAGCCCTCCCTCACACACAGAATGTAATGAAGGCTCCAGCACAGATCGGGTGAAGCATGGCCCCCCCTCCACTCTCGATCACAAGCTGACAATACATCCAGCACAAGGTGCTTCTGTATGTGGATGGAGTGGACACTGGACAGACACTGGGTTAAAAGAATAAAGAATATTTTACTTACCTCCGTGTCCTGGAGCCAGAGAACTGAAACTGAAAGTGACACAGCCGCCCGCCCGGGAAAAGCACTGCTCATTTCCTAGCAGTGCAGAAGGAACCAATGTGAGGGGCTGGAGAGACACAGGACCAATGTGATTGGCTGGAGTGGCGTCCTGCACAGCGCCACAGAGCTTAAAAAAAACTTGCAAATCAAAACGTCTTGCTGCAGCATTGGCAGGACGTTTCAATGATGCCTATGCCTTAATATCGCACTGTTCCCGGCGCCCAGAGCCCGCCCCGAACACTTAAAGGACCTTTTTTTTTTCTTAAAGGGCCAAAAAAAAAATAATTTTTTTTCATTTTTTTTCATTTTTTTTTCTTTTTCTTTTGTTAGTGGCTTTGGGGTAGGGGGGGGGCGGCGCCCAGGCGCCCCCTATGGACGGGCTGCCACTGGTCAGTATTGTATAGGTGACTTACAAGAGTTGCCAGTGTTATGTTTATTTGGTGCAGGCACGTCAAACTCAGATAAAACAGTGGGCCAAACTGAAAAAACAACATTTTCAAGGAGGCCACATTATATCTAGTGGGCACTGCACCTGCTTAAAGATTGTGGAACTTTGTAATATAACAAGAATTATGGCACATTGGAACATAATAACGTTCCTACCTCCCTATATCTGTATTGTAAAATGAAGGCACTTTGGAATTTGACAATCCCCTACCTCCTTGTTGCAGAAAAACAGATGCACCGTAGGCAGAAATAATGGAACGTGGTTCAACACGCTATATTATTGTCCAGACTGTCCTACAAAACCTGGCCTCTGCATAAACACGTTACCATATTTACCATTCCCCATTCCAATATTAGTCTTCCAAACCTTTTCTTTTTACTTTTAAACTGAGCATGGCAACCAGCATACCAAATTTTAATGATATATAGTATTTTTTTTAATCACTTCAGCCCCGGACCATATTGCTGGTCAATGACCGGGCCACTTGTTGCTATTCGGCACTGCGTCGCTTTAACTGACAATTGCGCGGTCATGCGACGTGGCTCCCAAACATAATTGGCGTCCTTTTTTTCCCACAAATAGAGCTTTCTTTTGGTAGTATTTGATCACCTCTGCGGTTTTTAGTTTTTGCGCTAGAAACAAAAATAGAGCGACAATTTTGAAAAAAAATAATATTTTTTACTTTTTGCTGTAATAAATATCCCCCAAAAATATATAAAATATCGCAATAAGCGTTTATTGATTGGTTTGTGCAAAAGTTATAGCGTTTACAAAATAGGGGATAGTTTTATGGCATTTTTATTAATATATTTTTTTTACTAGTAATGGCGGCGATCAGCGATTTTTATCGGTACTTGGACATTATGGCGGACACTTCAGACACTTTTGACACATTTTTGGGAACATTGGCATTTTTATAGCGATCAGTGCTATAAAAATGCATTGATTACCACTGGCAGTGAAGGGGTTAACACTAGGGGGCGAGGAAGGGGTTAATCATGTTCCCTGGGTGTGTTCTAACTGAAGGGGGGGTGGGACTGACATGGGGAAATGACAAATAGCTGTTCATACATTGTATGAACAGACGATACGTCATTTCCCCCCCTGACAGGACCGGGAGCTGTGTGTTTACACACACAGCTCCCGGTTCTCGCTCTGTAACGAGCGATCACGGGTGCCCGGCGGTGATCGCGCGCGTCGGGATCAGGGGCGCGCGCCTCCGGCGGCGAGCACGCGCCCCTAATGGCTGATTCGCGAGGTGACGTAGATCTACGTGACCTCGCGCAGGGGAGCCGACCTGCCGCCGTATAACTGGTCAGCAAGTAGTCAGCGGCTGGTCAGCAAGTAGTTAAGTCACACACATTGAGTATACATTCTGCATATGCCCTTTTATTTTGCGTTTAGTAAACCAACTCTACTAACTCAAGCACCAGTGCTGTTACTGTTCTTTCCAGCGGCGGAACTACCGCCATAGCGACTCACGCGGGCGCTATGGGACCCACAGCTGAGTGGGGATGAGGATGAGAAAAATGTGAAAAGGCGGGCACCATGCTGGGTGTTGGCTGTTAACACTGAATCCGCCTCCCAGCCAATCAGGTTGACGGGTCTGTTACCGGTCACCTGATTGGCTGAAACGTCAGGCGCTGGGATTGGACACCTGAGAGAGGACAGAAGGAGACATGGAGGATGTGCAGGAGACCACTGCTGACCCGCTGCAAGTGCCGGGCAGCATCTGATGGAGCACAGTAGCTGTAATTGTTGGGCAAACTAGCAGCATCTGATGGGTCATAGTACTGGCAATTGATGGGCACACTGGCAGCATCTGATGGGGCACAGTAGCGACAATTGATGGGCACACTGGAAGATTTTGATGGGTCACAGTAGCGGCAATTGGGGGGGCTGTTTGCAGGGGGGGCCATAACATTTTTTGCTATGGGGTCCTGTGATTTCTAGTTATGCCCCTGGTTCTTGCGTTTAGTAAATCAACCGTAGTGACTCACAAAGCATCAAAGCCACTGGATCAGAATGACAGCCAAGAGACAGGTATTTACCAATAGAGAGGATGACAATAGCAACCTCTATACACCACTGATATGTTTCTGTTCAAGGGTGTTTTTTAAGATTTCCCTGTTTTCAGCACTTTGCCTGCCCCCAACATTACAGCTGAATATTTGGATCTGAAACCCATTTATTTGGAAGGAATTAAATGAATGTGCTGTTACAAGTTGACTTTATAAGGCGATTTTATGTGTTCTATGAAAACAAAAGACATTTACTTGGAAAAACAAAGTGAAATGTGATCTTAGGCAAACAACACAACCGCGCTGGCTCCGATTCACGTAGATTGATGTACTTTCACAAGAAATAACAAGTGATCATTTGAGCTGTTGCTGAACAACATGACATAACTATAAATAATGGCTCCTGCCCGGTTCCTTGTGTACATTTTTTACCAATAATTAAATTAATTCAGACCAGTACTGCAAAGACCTAATCAAGTTATTGTTTTAGCCCCCAGCAACTAACATGATCGCATTGCGGTCAGTAATACTATCATCACTTTGTTTTTCCTTTTCAGACAGCCAGAGTCCTGATTGGTACCCTGATGAAGTGTCGTTGTTCTTACAATGATAGATTAACAAAGGATAGATAAATGGGTGCTGACAGCGCATGGAACTTGAACAAATACACGTCACCCGAGCACATAATTAGCTTCACACTACTCTGTGTTCACAAAATATGTTTAATGAATACGCATGTTTATGTGGTATGTATCTGATGCTACACTCAAAAGGCAACTGCCCCAACCTGGCCTTAACAAGGAGCACATTGAAGGGCGTTGTATTTCAAACAACAACAAAGAAAAGATCCCAGCTCACTTACCAGCCAGTCTGCAAAAAAAAACAATTGTCTTGTCTAACAGTTTATTTTAAAAACAGGTTTAGTTTGCACACATTTGCAAATACACAGAGGTTGTGACAAGGCACCCCAGTATTATCTGCAGTCCTAACTCTATACATTTTGAGAGCCTCCATAGTAGGAGCACATATATAATATTTGGATAGATTGAGGGCCCAATCCTCCAGGAGCGCACTGGACACCCAGCAAATAGCATAATGCCAGTAAAGGTGTCATGGTCTTACCTCTTGCTGGCTTCTTTCATCTGACATGTGCTGGCGGCCATGTTGGTTTCTGGGCTTCTTATAACTTACCACACCCTGCGGCTCCTCCTTCCCACTGGGAGGAGCTGGATGCCTTGCATATATATAGGAGGTCTGTTGCTTCAGTTCCCTGCTTGGTCCTCTTGTATACACATGCTCCTGAGATTGTGCTGCTGCTTCTGGTTACCGACCCGGCTCCCACGGACAATCCTTCTGGCTCCCGATCCTTCTGGCTCCCGATCCCTGGCTTCGTTCGGACTACCCTTCTGGCTCCTGATCCCTGGCTTCGTTCGGACTACCCTTCTGGCTCCTGATCCCTGGCTTCGTTCAGACTATCCTTCTGGCTCCTGATCCCTGGCTCCGGTGGAAGACTCTGCTTACTGTTTGTTCATCCGTTTGGACTTTAACCTTGCTGTTTGGTTTTTAATAAAGCCTTCCTATTTCAGTTATCTGTTGTTGTACAAATAAATGGTGATTCTGCGCAACATATCACACTAATGGAATAGTGATATCACATAAACAAGATAAATGTAAGAGCTGACAAATAATCAGCATATAGTATTAAATGCAAAGAGAATAGTGAGTCCAAATATAAATATATATATACTCAAATAGTGAATAGTGAGTCCAAAATATATAATACTCATAAGGCGAATGTGCAAAAATATATAAAGAATATTGTGCAAAAAAACCGGAATGGAAGTTCAATCCCAATAGTAAACACAAATCAGCTGTCAGGGCAGATATTCTGAATGCACTGGATGAAGGTGAGCACCAGCTCTATGGTGTGAGTGCACGGCCGTGCGATAGAAGATAAACCAGATCCCTGGCTGAGCTCCCGGGACTCTTACCTCTCAGCCCTCCTAAATGGGCATTGATGTACAGGTCACTCGCAGCCTTCTATGGGTGGTCCCTGATGTTTCCTCTCTTGATCTGATGGATCCTTCCTTAATTGGGACAGATGCTCCTCGAAACCAGATGGATGATGTGGGTTATAAGAGAGAGAGAGAGGGGACTCCCATAGTGAGGTAACGTTTGGTGCAGGTAAAATATGTTTATTGAGGAAAAACCTGCACTTACATTAAAAGAAAAATAAAAGTGCAACGAGGAAACAAACAAGCGGCGTTTGAATCGCCAGCTTACGTCACTCCAATTCCTACGCGTTACGACACCACGTGTCTTCGTCTGGGGAATCTGATTGGTAATGTGGCTGTTGTTTATATAACCGAAAAACAGGAAGTCTCATCGCGGCCATTTTCTTGTAGACCGTGATCTAATGGACATCAGACATACTAGAGGGGGCATAAACCACTCTAGAGCTCGGCAATAGAAAACGTGTGTAGAGGATACCGAGCACTATATTTAAAACGGGCAAACGTACGGTTCCTGGTATAAAGGCCAGCTAAATTATACATAGTAAAAACTATTAATGGAGACGTTTATAAAATAATAATAGTGAACCGTAAAGTCATATGACCAGCATAATGTAATTGAGACTAGCACCAGAGCATGGACATCATCAATGACAATCCACTAGGTGTCGCTCATGAGCTAAAGTCTATGGCTTGTATTGTAACCTTTACATGGTAGTAACTGGGTTTTACAATGATAAAATTAATATATGTAAAATTATATATATTAAAAATTCTTTAAAGCATAATAAAACTTAACATGTGTAAAAAACCTAGTAGTATCTATATCTATAGCCACAGGGGGCTCCCATATAAATTATTAATATGGAATAAATATAATACTGATATTTAAATATGTTAAAAAATTTAAAATTGAAAGTAGAGGGTGTATATAAATAATACATATATATGGTGGTCGTACACTCGGTTTGTCGCATTACAACCACAGAATATATATACATACACACAGATAATAGGCAATTTAATAAAAAATATATGGTCAATGGGTGTTGATGGACCTATATATAACTAGTCTAAAAATGTGGAGAACTAAAAATTGCTGAGGAAGCAGTTGAGGTCAAACTCAACGTTCATTCCTCCTGGTGTCAGGGTGCGCATCTTATGAATCCACTGGGATTCTTTTTGACTTATCGTGCGCACCTTGTGGCTTCCTCTCCAAGAGGGGTTAAATTTGTCAATGCCCCAGAATTGCAATTGTGAGGGATCCCGATTGTGTATCTGATCAAAGTGTCTAGAGACACTATGTTTCGGGAAGCCATTTATTATGTTCTCCACATGCTCACTAATTCGAACCTTCAAGGCCCTTTTTGTTCTCCCAACATATTGTAAATTACAGCTACATTGTAGCACATATACCACTGCTTCGGTGTGACATCCAATAAAGTCTCTAATCACATGGGTTTCTCCTGTGTTTGTTGCCACAAACTCGGTATGTTTCTTTTGAAACTTTTGTGATTTTCGACATGCATTGCAATTTTTGCATGGATAGAAGCCTTTTCCCGAAAAGAATGAATATCCCGGCTTTGATGGTGGTTCTACTACTGATTTTACAATCAAGTTCCTTAGAGTAGGTGCTCGTTTATATACTATCCTTGGTTTTTCAGGAAGTAATTTCCCTAAATCTTTATCTCCTTTTAAAATGTGCCAGTGTCTTCCAATTAATTTGGCCACATCTTTATATTGGGAGTTGTAATCAAGGATAAGTACTGGTGCTGTTTGTTGTTGGCACTTTTTTGGTTTGTCCTGTAGCATCTCTTTTCTATCCAGTTTTTTGACCGTGTCTATTTGGCCTTTTATCCATGACTCTTCATATCCTTTTTCTTTGAACCTCAAACCAATCATGTCTGCTTGTAATGAGTAGTCACTCTCATATGTACAATTTCTTCTTAATCTAACTAGTTGCCCCTTAGGGATGTTAAAAAGCCAAGGTTTAAAATGACAACTGTCAGTTGAGAGATAACTATTCATATCTACGTTTTTAAAATGTGTTTTAGTAACAATCTTGTCTTTCTCAATACTAATGTTCAGGTCTAGGAAGTCTACAGATTTATCATCGATTTTCCACACCAGGGAAATATTTTTATCATTTCTATTGAGTGTTTCAAGGAAGTTGTCCAAGCTCTCTCTATTCCCACTCCACAAGATAATGATGTCATCTATATATCTTTTGTAGAGGGATAACTCAGTAGGAGTATTCTCGTATATAGCTGACTCTTCCCATAATGCCATGAAGGCATTTGCCACACTAGGTGCGAATTTCGCTCCCATGGCAATACCAATTGCCTGATGGTAAAAGTTCTGGTCATACCAGAAGTAATTACACTTAAGGCACAAATCAAGGCATTTAATGAGAAACTTCCTTTGTGGACATATGAGGTTACTAAATTTACGTAAAAGCCATTTAACGGCGAAGCAGGCGTCATGGTGTTGCACAATAGTGTACAGTGATGTAACATCTGCCGTGGCGATCAACGTTCTTCCTTCGCTCACGGGTACTGTATCTAATAACTGTAGTATATGTTTCGTGTCCTTGAGGTGAGCTTGGACTGCAGGCTGGATAAAATAATCTATATACTGTCCCATCCTCGCAGTCAGGGAATCTATCCCGTTTACAATAGGCCTTCCTGGTGGGTTTTCTCTGGATTTATGGATCTTGGGGACAGTATATATAACAGGTGTTCTACAGGTTTCTGGCATTAAATATTTAGATTCTTTTTTATTCAGGATATCTTTTTTCTTTCCTAAATCGATAAGTAATGCCAGTTCTTTCTTATACTTTCTGATCGGATTTCCCAGAAGTTTAGTATAAGTGGTGCCATCTTGTAATTGTCTACTCAGTTAGTTTTGGTACTGTTCTTTCGATTGTATCACAACTGCTCCTCCCTTATCTGCAGGGCGGATAACGATGTCAGTTCTTTCTTTAAGTAGTTTAATACCTTTCTTTATATGGATGGGGTCGCTCCTATTTTTTAGTTTCAGAGACTCCAGGTCTTGTAAAACCATTTTGCTAAAAACGTCAATATGTTGGTTCTTAGAGATTTGGGGGTTGTAAACCGAGTTATTTCTCAGGGTACTGTGTACTGGTATATTCCCATTACTTGCTGTAATTGGGCGGGATGTGAAAGGGTTATTTAAGATGGCCTTTTTAATAGTGAGTTTCCTCACATATTTCCGTATTCCAATGTATGTGTCGAATTTATTGAGATTCTTGGTGGGTGCGTGTTTCAATCCTTTATCCAAGACCGCCAGTTCTTCTGCCGTCACAGATTTCCCACTCAAATTTACCACGTTTCCACCGATCTTTCTCTTTTTCGCTTGGAATCCCTTTCCCGCTCGATGGCCTCTCTTTGTTCGGGATTTAGCCTGTCTTCCTGAGTTTTCCTTAGTGGCGAACGGTAGTGTTCTGATTGCCGTCGTGGGGAGGGGTCTCTCCTCTCCCTGTCTAAAAAAGCCCTTTGTGTACTATGATCGTAATAACTCAAAGGTTGGCGCTGATCATAGTAGGGATCCTGATAATATCGTAGGGGCTCAAATCTATTTTGTGTGTATATAGGGGCTCTATCAGCGTTTCAAAAGAAACGTACCGAGTTTGTGGCAACAAACACAGGAGAAACCCATGTGATTAGAGACTTTATTGGATGTCACACCGAAGCAGTGGTATATGTGCTACAATGTAGCTGTAATTTACAATATGTTGGGAGAACAAAAAGGGCCTTGAAGGTTCGAATTAGTGAGCATGTGGAGAACATAATAAATGGCTTCCCGAAACATAGTGTCTCTAGACACTTTGATCAGATACACAATCGGGATCCCTCACAATTGCAATTCTGGGGCATTGACAAATTTAACCCCTCTTGGAGAGGAAGCCACAAGGTGCGCACGATAAGTCAAAAAGAATCCCAGTGGATTCATAAGATGCGCACCCTGACACCAGGAGGAATGAACGTTGAGTTTGACCTCAACTGCTTCCTCAGCAATTTTTAGTTCTCCACATTTTTAGACTAGTTATATATAGGTCCATCAACACCCATTGACCATATATTTTTTATTAAATTGCCTATTATCTGTGTGTATGTATATATATTCTGTGGTTGTAATGCGACAAACCGAGTGTACGACCACCATATATATGTATTATTTATATACACCCTCTACTTTCAATTTTAAATTTTTTAACATATTTAAATATCAGTATTATATTTATTCCATATTAATAATTTATATGGGAGCCCCCTGTGGCTATAGATATAGATACTACTAGGTTTTTTACACATGTTAAGTTTTATTATGCTTTAAAGAATTTTTAATATATATAATTTTACATATATTAATTTTATCATTGTAAAACCCAGTTACTACCATGTAAAGGTTACAATACAAGCCATAGACTTTAGCTCATGAGCGACACCTAGTGGATTGTCATTGATGATGTCCATGCTCTGGTGCTAGTCTCAATTACATTATGCTGGTCATATGACTTTACGGTTCACTATTATTATTTTATAAACGTCTCCATTAATAGTTTTTACTATGTATAATTTAGCTGGCCTTTATACCAGGAACCGTACGTTTGCCCGTTTTAAATATAGTGCTCGGTATCCTCTACACACGTTTTCTATTGCCGAGCTCTAGAGTGGTTTATGCCCCCTCTAGTATGTCTGATGTCCATTAGATCACGGTCTACAAGAAAATGGCCGCGATGAGACTTCCTGTTTTTCGGTTATATAAACAACAGCCACATTACCAATCAGATTCCCCAGACGAAGACACGTGGTGTCGTAACGCGTAGGAATTGGAGTGACGTAAGCTGGCGATTCAAACGCCGCTTGTTTGTTTCCTCGTTGCACTTTTATTTTTCTTTTAATGTAAGTGCAGGTTTTTCCTCAATAAACATATTTTACCTGCACCAAACGTTACCTCACTATGGGAGTCCCCTCTCTCTCTCTCTTATAACCCACATCATCCATCTGGTTTCGAGGAGCATCTGTCCCAATTAAGGAAGGATCCATCAGATCAAGAGAGGAAACATCAGGGACCACCCATAGAAGGCTGCGAGTGACCTGTACATCAATGCCCATTTAGGAGGGCTGAGAGGTAAGAGTCCCGGGAGCTCAGCCAGGGATCTGGTTTATCTTCTATCGCACGGCCGTGCACTCACACCATAGAGCTGGTGCTCACCTTCATCCAGTGCATTCAGAATATCTGCCCTGACAGCTGATTTGTGTTTACTATTGGGATTGAACTTCCATTCCGGTTTTTTTGCACAATATTCTTTATATATTTTTGCACATTCGCCTTATGAGTATTATATATTTTGGACTCACTATTCACTATTTGAGTATATATATATTTATATTTGGACTCACTATTCTCTTTGCATTTAATACTATATGCTGATTATTTGTCAGCTCTTACATTTATCTTGTTTATGTGATATCACTATTCCATTAGTGTGATATGTTGCGCAGAATCACCATTTATTTATATTCCTGTTTTATGTCATGTAAACATAATTAGGTTTTGCTGCACTATATATTTTTGGTGGATTCACTCATTTAGGATCCATTTTAGCGCAAAAGCACTTTTCACTTTATCATCTGTTGTTGTACGTCTGATTCATGCTTCCGTGACATTAGGACCAAGCCATGAATTCTGACGGTACAGGGCCACCTTCGCTACCCATGCTGGTTGCCAGATTGGATCAGCAGGATCACCTGCTGGGTGAGTTCGCTCAGGCGTTGCAAACCCTGCATGCACGCACGGCTCATCTCGCTCCCATTGCCGATAGGCCGGTTGTCGCTCCTGGGTCCGCTCCTACTGCCGCTCCGGTTGTTTGCCAGAGTCTACCCCGACACCTGTTGTTGCGCCTGCGGTGTTTCGGGGTATGACCGGTTCTTCCCCCCTTCCGCAGCGCTTCGGGGGAGAGCCAACTCAGTGCCGAGGTTTCCTCAACCAAGTGGGCATTTATTTCGAGTTGCTGCCACATGCCTTTCCCACTGAGAGATCAAAGGTGGGCTTCTTGATCTCGCTGCTCTCGGACAAGGCCTTGGCCTGGGCAAGCCCCTTATGGGAGAACAACAATCCGGTGGTTGCCGAGTTTTCCGGTTTTGTTGCTTCTCTTCAGAAGGTGTTCGATGTACCAGCTCGCTCTGCCTCTGCTGCGAGGCTCCTTATGTCCACCAGACAGGGTTCACGATCGGTAGCCGAATACACCATTGAGTTTCGTACCCTGGCAGCAGAGGTGGGCTGGAATAATGAGGCCCTGGTCGCTGCCTTCTTCCATGGTCTCTCGGATGCCTTGAAGGATGAGGTTGCGGCTAAGGACCTACCAGTGGAGCTCGAGGCTCTTATTTCTTTCCTGATATTGATTGACACCAGACTCAGGGAGAGACCTTCCTTTAAGGAGAGTCTGCGGAGGCCTCCTAACAGATTGGCGCCTACGTTTGCTGTCCCACCCGTGCCTCCCTCTCCTCCCACGCCTCCTGGGGTTGACTTGTCTGGGGGTGAACCCATGCAGCTGGGGTTTGCTCGCCTGTCCGAGGGGGAGAGGGCACTCCGGAGACGCGAAGGCCGATGCATGTACTGTGGTCTCGGTGGGCATTTTTCGGTTGGCATGTCCGAACCGTCCAGGAAAACGCTCGCACCTGAGATCCTGTCAGGGGCAGATCTTGGGTGGAGTCTCTTCGTCCCCGGTTTCCCGTGCTGATAAACCACTGATCACCGTTGTCCTCTCCTGGGTCGGGGGCTCGGTGACGACCCAGGCATTGGTGGACTCTGGTGCTGGTGGATTTTTCATTGATAGTAAGTTCGCTGCCGCCAACTCCATTCCTCTGCAGGCTCGAGTTTCCCCGCTGGTTCTCGAGGCAATAGACGGCAGACCCCTCCAGCCGTCGCACGTGACTCATGAGACCCTTCCGGTGGGGATAGCCATTGGGGCCGTTCACAGGGAGTCGGCCTGCCTTCAGGTCATTTCGCCTCCACACTACTCGGTGGTCTTGGGGTACCCCTGGCTCCAGAAGCATAATCCGACTTTCGATTGGAGATCGGCCGAGATCCTCTCGTGGTCACCACAGTGTGGGGCTAGTTGCATCCATGGGCCTGTCAAGTTGTTGTGTACCTCCTCGGACTCTGTGTTGCCTCCTGAATACGAGGGGTACCGGGATGTATTCGATAAGGTGCGCGCAGTTGCCCTGCCTCCGCACCGCCCATACGATTGTGCCATAGATTTACAACCTGGTGCCGTTCCTCCTCGTGGCAGGGTCTATCCACTGTCGGTTGCGGAGAATGAGGCCATGGAGGAGTACGTGAAGGAGGCGCTTTCCCGTGGGCACATTCGCAAATCCTCGTCCCCGGCAGGGGCTGGATTTTTCTTTGTAAAAAAGAAGGGCGGAGAGTTGAGGCCTTGCATCGACTATAGGGGCATTAATCGCATCACGATCAAGAACGCATACCCAATACCGTTGATTTCCGAGTTGTTTGATCGCCTGAAAGGGGCCACGGTCTTTACCAAACTCGATCTGAGGGCGGCATATAACCTTGTAAGGATCAAGGCTGGTGACGAGTGGAAGACCGCGTTCAACACCAGGACTGGTCATTATGAATCCCTGGTTATGCCTTTTGGGTTGTGCAATGCGCCCGCAGTCTTTCAGGAATTCATCAACGATGTTTTCCGTGACCTGTTGCAGCAGTGTGTGGTGGTCTATTTGGATGACATCTTGGTATATTCTGGATCCATGGAGGCCCACATTCTGGATGTCAAGCGAGTGTTGCAACGTTTACGAGAGAACAAGCTTTTCGGTAAGCTTGAGAAATGCGAATTTCACCTGTCCCAGGTAACCTTCTTAGGTTACATCATTTCCGCGGAGGGGTTCTCTATGGACCCTGAGAAGGTTTCGGCAGTCTTAAAGTGGCCCCAGCCCAGTGGTCTTCGTTCCCTGCAGCGCTTTTTGGGCTTCGCCAATTATTATCGGAAGTTCATCAGGGACTTCTCCATGTTGGCCAAACCTCTCACGGATCTGACCAGGAAGGGCAGTAATTCCCAGGTCTGGCCGGCCGAGGCCATCCGGGCTTTTGAGGCTCTAAAATCTGCCTTTGTGTCGGCTCCAATACTGTCTCATCCCAACCCTGGGTTGCCCTTTGTTCTCGAGGTGGACGCGTCTGAGACGGGAGTAGGCGCCCTTCTGTCTCAGCGTCGGACACCAGAGGGTCCTCTGCTTCCCTGTGGGTTTTACTCCCGGAAACTGTCTCCCGCGGAGTGCAACTACCAGATTGGTGACAGAGAGTTGTTGGCCATCGAGCAGGCTCTCAAAGTGTGGAGGCACTTGCTTGAGGGTTCGGTGGTTCCGGTTCTCATCCTAACGGACCACAAGAATCTGACTTACCTTTCTGAGGCCAAGAGATTGACACCCCGTCAGGCCAGATGGGCTCTGTTCCTGTCACGTTTTAATTATGTGGTCTCCTATCTACCTGGTTCCAAGAACGTCAGGGCGGATGCCTTATCACGTCATTACTCCGAGCTGTCCAGGGAGGAATCGATACCGACTTCGGTCATACCTCCTAATCAGATCCTGGCCGCCATTCGCACCAGCCTGACCTCTCCCCTTGGAGAGCAGATTTTGGCGGCCCAATCTGGTGCTCCCTCTGGGAGGCCCGACGGCAGATGTTTTGTGCCTGAGGAGTTGCGCACTCGGTTGTTGCGTACCTACCATAACTCCAAGACCGCGGGGCATCCTGGTAAGAATCAGCTGTCCTGGGCTGTTTCACGTTTGTTCTGGTGGCCTTCTCTACGTGCTGACATTGCCTCATATGTAGCAGCATGCTCTGTTTGTGCCCAGAGTAAGTCCCCTCGGCACCTTCCGTTGGGTCTCCTACAACCCATTGCCACTGGGGAGCGCCCATGGTCACACCTCGGGATGGACTTCATTGTGGACCTTCCTGCATCCCGAGGCCATACGGTCATCCTCATGATTGTGGATCGGTTTTCCAAGATGTGCCACTGTGTTCCTCTCAAGAAATTACCCTCTGCACAAGAGTTAGCCACGGTTTTCGCCAGGGAGGTCTTCCGGTTGCACGGTTTGCCCAAGGACATAGTGTCGGATCGGGGAAGTCAGTTTGTGTCCAGGTTCTGGCGCGCCTTTTGTTCCCAGTTGGGAATTCGACTCTCCTTCTCCTCGGCCTACCACCCTCAGTCCAATGGGGCCGCAGAACGGTCCAATCAGGCCCTGGAGCAATTTCTTTGTTGCTATGTCTCCGATCATCAAGACAATTGGGTTGACCTTCTGCCATGGGCTGAGTTTGCCAGGAACATGGCGGTTAACTCTTCCTCTGGGACGTCTCCCTTCATGGCCAATTATGGGTTCCAACCTGCCGTGTTACCGGAATCATTCTCTCCCCAAGATATTCCGGCTGTGGAGGATCACCTTTCCGCTCTACGTGCTTCTTGGGTACAGATCCAGAGGTCCCTTGAGGTCTCTGCGCAGCGCCAGAAACTCCAGGCTGATCGCAGATGGGCGCCTGCTCCTTCCTACCAGGTCCGTGTATGGTTGTCCACTCGCAACCTCAACCTTCGAGTGCCCACTCCTAAGCTGGCTCCTCGCTTTGTTGGTCCCTTCCGAGTGCTTCGCAGGGTGAACCCAGTTGCCTATGCCCTTGCGCTCCCACCTGGCATGCGGGTCTCCAATGTGTTTCACGTTTCCCTGTTGAAACCACTGGTATGCAATCGCTTCACCTCCTTGGTTCCTCGGCCTCGTCCGGTCCATGTGGGCGATCATGAGGAGTATGAGGTGAGCAATATCCTGGACTCACGCTTGGTCCGCGGTCGGGTGCAGTTTTTGGTCCACTGGCGTGGTTATGGTCCAGAGGAGCGTTCCTGGGTTCCCTCCGCAGATGTCCATGCTCCTGCCTTGCTCCGAGCCTTCCACGCGCGCTTCCCTTTAGAAACCGTTTTTTGCGCCGCGGAGGAGGGGCCCTTGAGGGGGAGGTACTGTCATGGTCTTACCTCTTGCTGGCTTCTTTCATCTGACATGTGCTGGCGGCCATGTTGGTTTCTGGGCTTCTTATAACTTACCACACCCTGCGGCTCCTCCTTCCCACTGGGAGGAGCTGGATGCCTTGCATATATATAGGAGGTCTGTTGCTTCAGTTCCCTGCTTGGTCCTCTTGTATACACATGCTCCTGAGATTGTGCTGCTGCTTCTGGTTACCGACCCGGCTCCCACGGACAATCCTTCTGGCTCCCGATCCCTGGCTTTGTTCGGACTACCCTTCTGGCTCCTGATCCCTGGCTTCGTTCGGACTACGCTTCTGGCTCCTGATCCCTGGCTTCGTTCGGACTATCCTTCTGGCTCCTGATCCCTGGCTCCGGTGGAAGACTCTGCTTACTGTTTGTTCATCCGTTTGGACTTTAACCTTGCTGTTTGGTTTTTAATAAAGCCTTCCTATTTCAGTTATCTGTTGTTGTACGTCTGATTCATGCTTCCGTGACAAAAGGTCTCCAGTGCGCCCCCCCCCCCCCCCACCACCAAATAACCAACAGTACAAACCAATGCAACTTCCCCAAACTATAAATGGCCTTTAAGGGTTTGTAAAGGTTTGTTTTTTATTTTCTAAATAGGTTCCTTTAAGCTAGTGCATTGTTGGTTCACTTACCTTTTCCTTCGATTTCCCTTCTAAATGTTTTTTTTTCTTTGTCTGAATTTCTCACTTCCTGTTCCTCCTTAGTAAGCTGTTCTGGCTCACTAACCCCCAGCCAGAACGGCTCGGATGATGGGGGCAAGTTTACTGAGGAGAAACAGGAAGTGAGAAATTCAGACAAAGAAAAAAAAACATTTAGAAGGGAAATTGAAGGAAAAGGTAAGTGACCCAACAATGCACTAGCTTAAAGGAACCTATTTAGAAAATAAAAAACAAACCTTTACAACCCCTTTAACAGAAAGGAGCACATGGAAGGGCGACGCATATCAAACAACAACATAGGAAAATTCCCAGCTCAACTTACCAGCCAACCTGCAACAAATCGAATCGTCCTGCCTAATAGTTCACGTTTATTGCAGGCTGGCAAGTAAGTTGAACTTGGGATTTTTCTTTGTTATTTGAAATCATGCATCACCCTTCCATGTGCTCAGGGCTGGTGCTACCACTAGGCAAACTAGGAAGCCTCCTAGGGCGCACTGCTGCCTAGGGGTGCCGGGCTGCTGGTTTTCCTCCGCATCTGTATGCTCTGCAGGCTGCAGCATGTAACTAACTCAGTCTCAGGCAGCTGCTCCATCTGAGTAGTGTAATTAGAGGAACAGCACAGCATTGTAGCCAGAGCTAGAGGTAACAGAGCCAATGCTTCCTGTATAGCGCCGCCTCCTGTCACATGGGCAGGGCAAAGTTGGTGGGGTCAGGAGTGGAGCAAAATTAAGTTTTGCTTAGGGTGTCAAAAATCCTTGCACCAGCTCTGCATGTGCTCCTTGCCGTTTGACATGTATCTGATGCTAGTGTAGCGGTAGGTTGCTACGAGTTACAAACATCCACCAAATCACCCTGCTGCCAGACCCCCAAGAATGCATAGTTTTTTTGTGTTTTTTGCGGGATATAACTTGGTTAGGGTAAAGGTAGATATGGGATGCCCATAGCACTTATTGAATTTCCATCACATTTATAGAACATTGGTTAGCAGATTTAGCCCTGAAAATGATGCACTTCTAACATTCACAGTCTCTTCCCCTGCATATCTCCACTGCAGACTATTGCTCCTCCTTCTCTGCACTGGATCCAGAGATCCTGGATGCAGAGTATCACTCTCTTGAACTCCTCTTGTACAAATCCTTTGCTGCAAAACTGTTAGATTCCTGTCTCACTTCCAGTAAGACAAAAAGGGATCACTCTGAATAACATTGCTGGCTGTAATTTGTTAAAGTAATAAAGTCTCTGGAGCAAATCAAGAAGCCAGAGGCATACAATACCTTTCCCCGGTGGATCAATGATTTTGGGTACCTACACAGTCTTTTGGATGGTATTTCCAGAGTGCTTTATTAGGCCAGAGATACTGGGTACCTCTCCCCGATGGCCTAGCAATGGCAGTATGCGGCAAAACGCGGACTACTGCTCCCAGCCAGTCCATAAATTCAAACACTGCGTTCCCCGGCCACAGCATTTTGCACTACTCTCAACAATCCTCCTTGTGCCTCTTCCACACTGACCTTCTCCAAAGTGCAAGTCCTGTTTTCCCCGGTCACAGGATCTTGACACTGACTCCATGGTGAAGATCTTTATCCAGGAATACATCCTAGCAGCTCCTCCGGCCCTCCTCCACTTGGGAAAGCCCAGCAACTGCCTAAACCATACCCCGGCACTTTCAGAATCTCCCTAGTAGCATGTGACCTCAGTGTAGCGCCCTGCTCCCGAAGATGGGAGCGTTATTTCAAATTTAAGGGATGCCTGGGCCAATAGTTGGCCCCAGACCTGTTAAATTATATACAAATCTGCCTCTGTTCTGGCTGTGGTACTGCCTGGTAGTAATTTCCCTTGTTGCCTGTGGGTGGCGTTACCACTTCAGGCCCAGGTTGGAACGCAGGTGTACCATGGTGTATTGGGTGTCCCTCCTCGGCAGCGGTGCAGTGGGAGTGGTGACCCCGCTGTGCATGCTGGGAAGGGATACTTAAGGGGCAGATGCCTCGTGGCCCTCCTGGCATGAGGTGGGTGTGTGTGATCTCAGTCTCAGGACCACATTGGTCTGAGGCTGTGTTCCTGTGCTGTCTGCCTTGCGGGAGCAAGTCATTCAATGAAGGAAGCCAGGGGAGGACCTGTCCCGGAAAGGACCAAGCGGAAGGCTGGTACTTTGGGATAGGCCTAGTAACTTATTGAAGGATGCACTGTAACCTACAACACCTTACAGTCTGCCGGATTGGCTTAAAGGTTCTTTGGCTGAAAGGCAGGAAGTTCGGGACTTTAAATCCTGTGGCAGAGGATTCCTGACTATCCATTCTGTGTTCTCATACGGCCTGTGGCAGAGACAATTTCTATACTGTCCGTGCATCATTCCGGCTTCTAGGCCATGTGAGACGGGTCTATCTGGGTGAGCAATACCCACTCAGGAGTGAGAGGTGAATGTTGGAGCTTTGAATACTTTTGCACATTCTGTACTGCGTGTCTGAACCTTCCCCTTCTCTATACTCTCTACTTCCTTCACAAGTTTTATGCAACAAAAATAAAGCCTATAGTTCAATGTTTTACATCTTGTGTGGACATTGCAATTTCTACAAACTTCCTTCCCTGGACAACAAACTCAGAGGTATTGTGCAAAACCCAAAATCGAATCAGCTACTGAGGGGCTAGTGCTACATCAGCTTATGCAAAAGAGGAAAGATATGGACAGCCGCACTCCAATTTCTTAAAAAGACGTGCCCTTTATTGGGTAAAGGAAAAATGCACTACAGGTATCAGGTCGTAGCTATGACTAAGCATTGATATCCAATGCGAAACGTGTCAGCTGTTTTTCCCACTGTGTGCTGATACCTGTAGTGCATTTTTCCTTTACCCAATAAAGGGCACGTCTTTTTAAGAAATTGGAGTGCGGCTGTCCATATCTTTCCTCTTTTGCATATCCCGTGCATTGCCTGCACCCATTGGTTTCTGAGTGGACATTGATTGTTCTAGTGTGCTCACCTGGAGCGGCAGCCTTCCTACCTGCTACATCAGCTTATATGGGAGGCCTGCCCCCTGCCAATACCGAGTGAGGATTGGTCTGAGCTCCTCACATGAGCTGCCTGTCACTCAAAACTTCAGGTCCAGCCCCTATTCCAGAACAATCTTCCTGAAAGCAGGGGAGGCATCTCTGAGTCAGAGCACAGATGATCACACCCACTACTGCACTAGACACTCCCAGCCCCAGATAAAAATAAACAGGCCTGTCTAAATTTGCCTACACTAATATCTTAAACCCAGAAAAATCCTATTCTAGCACCTACCTTAAGGTAGAAGGTGCAACACTAGGATGGGGTTAATCAATAAGGGAAAGCGCAAAGCTTATGTGAAAGTGCAGTCACCCATGCCAACTAATTAGATCTAGGTTTACCCTGATTAAAGTAATGCTTAAAGTGTTACTAAGCCCACAACAGTAAAATCAGTGCACAGATGTCTATTGAAGTCGCACTTGAAAGATGCAAAAGTAGTGCAGGAACTACTTTTTCTAATGAGAGCAGCATTGCAAAGTTGGCGTTGCACAGATTAGAACGGTGCCATTGCCTAGGCTGTGACTTTTCATGCAATTTGACCTAATCGCATGAGAAATTGATCCAATGTGAACAGGACTTAACTTGGAAAGACATCAAGGTTATCCATCCATTTGTGCAATAAGGTGAAAATAAATAAAATGCCCCTCCTAGGACAAGGGCCCAGATGCAGTTGCTATTCTTTCTACCCCTTCTACCCCTACTACGTTGATATTTTTTACATATTGACAGTAATGTTTGTACTTCTGCTGTTAAATGGAAAGATTCAGTAATCATTATACCGGGCCTCAAACAACCACCCCTGTCCTTTTTAACCAGTTAAGGACCGCCCTATAGCAGATTTACTGCAACAGGGTGGCCCTCCTGTGCATAATCATGTATATATATTAGATTCTGCACTTCCACCTAGCAGATCTCCATTCTGACAAGGAGGAAGGGATGGATTTTGTGTCCCATTAAAATCCATCACTTACCTGAGTAAAAGGCAGTACACAAAAACACTGGCTAGGCACACAGTTAACCCTTTGATCGCCCTAAACTAACTTCAGCCAGTGTCATTAGTACAGTGACAGTGCATATTTTTAGCACTGATCACTGTATTAGCGTCACTCGTTCCCACAAAGTGTCAAAAGTGTCAGTTAGTGTTCGAATGTCACAGTCTTGCCATAAGTTGCTGATGCCGCCTTTATTTGTATAAGAAAAATAAATACAAATTCCAGTATATATACCATAGTTTGTAGATGCTATGGGCCAGATTCTTGTACACCCGCGTAAAATTGTGCGGGCGTAACGTATCTGATTTACGTTACGCCTCCGCAACTTACACGGGCAAGTGCTGTATTCTTTGCTCCGTAAGTTGCGGCGGCGTAGCGTAAATCGGCCGGCGTAAGCCTGCCTAATTCAAATTTGGATCAGGGGGGCGTGATTTATGTAAAACGACTGTGACCCGACGTGATTGACGTTTTTGCGGAACGGCGCATGCATCGTCCGTGGAATTTCCCAGTGTGCATTGCTCCAAAGTACGCCGCAAGGACGTCATTGGTTTCGACGTGAACGTAAATGATGTCCAGCCCCATTCACGGACGACTTACACAAACGACGTAACTTTTTCAAATTTCGACGCGGGAACGACGGCCATACTTAACATTGGTAAGCCGCACTTATGCCTCATATAGCAGGGGCAACTATACGCCGGGAAAAGCCTAACGTAAACGTCGTAACTTTACTGCGTCGGCCGCGCGTACGTTCGGGAATTCGCGTATCTAGCTAATTTGCATACTCGACGCGGAATTCGACGGAAGCGCCACCTAGCGGTCAACAAAAAAATGCAGTTAAGATCCGACGGCGTAAGAGACTTACGCCTGTCGGATCTAATGGATATCTATGCGTAACTGATTCTAAGAATCAGGCGCATAGATACGATGGGTCGGATTAGGACTTACGACGTTGTACATTGCGCTGCGCCGTCGTAAGTCCTTTCAGAACCTGGGCCTATAACTTTTGCGCAAACCAAATTTAACATGCCTTATATAGAGGACTATTTAATCTGCATACTAATATTTACTGTCTTACTTTAAGGATATTTTTTTCCCCTTTTATTGGTTGAACTTGATGGACTTGTGTCTTTTTTTCAACCAGACCATGTAACTTGCTAAAGCTTTGCCATTTTTTGTTGCATCTGTTTGCAGATGTTTTACTGACTCTGGACGCAAAGATTTCAGGCGTCAGGAGGATTTCCATTGTTTTTCTATTTTCTGGTAATTAAGTAACAGAAAAACAATAGCTTTCCCCTGACAGGAAGTGAGGCGTACTGGTAATTAAGGATTTTTTCTCATGTTCATTGTGTAAAGCTAGCAAAGCTCAGGGAGTCACAGTCTGGTATCACTTCTATGATGTAAGTAGTACCAATATTTCTAATCTCACGGCACAGACTTCACCCTTATCTTAAAAATTATAACAGAGGCACGTTTTTTCTTTATATATTTTTCCTTTTCTTCCTATTCTTCTTACTTTGGGCATTATTATTAAAGTGGTTGTAAAGGTTCGTGTTTTTTCACCTTAAAGCGGAGCTCCACCCTAAAGTGGAACTTCCGCTCATCTGAACCCTCCCCCCTCCGGGTGTCACATTTGACACCTTTCAAGGGGGAGAGGGGTGCAGATACCTGTCTAAGACAGGTATTTGCACCCGCTTCCGGGAGTCCTCCTGCGGGTATTCTGCGTTGTGGAGAAAGCCTCTTGAGGGGGGAGGGGGCGAGCAGGAGTGTCAGGACACTCTCTACTTTGCAGATAGAGAAAGGAGCTGTGTGTTAGTGGGCGTCCTGACACTCCTGCTCGCCCCCTTCCCCCTCAAGAGGCTTTCTCCACACCAGGGAGAAAGCCTTGCATTACTATGCAGAGTTACAGACAGAAGAACAGGAAGTGAGGATTTCTCAGAAGAAAAAAGGACATTTAAAAGCAAAATCGAAGGGTGAGGTCAGTGAAGGAGGACTGCACTAAGGTAAAGGAAGCTATTTAGGGAAAAAAATATTTACCTTTACAACCCCTTTAAGTACAATTCATAAAAAAATAAGAAAATAAATATTTTATGTTAAACAACGGAAAAATGTATTGGCAGTAAATATCGCGAAAAATCGTGCGGTAATCCAACAAATCCAACAATTCACAAACAAAACTAGAAAAAGGCACGATATTTAACATTCAAACCCTTAGAAGGTGGCAATCCACCCACTGACCCACAGAAGACCCACAGAAAGGGGCCTAATTCCACCCACAGAACACCCACAGAAAGGGGTGCAATACTACCCACAGAAAGTTGACACTATTCCACCAGCAGTGGACACACAAAAATGTGGCATTATACATCACGAGTACACACGAATTTGTTCTTTTTATTAAATCAAATAGGCATGATGTGTAAACATCGGCTGAAATCTAACATCAAGAATAAAAAATTTTTTTTTTTTGGTACCGGTCCTAGTTAAATTTAAGGTAGATCAGAGTGTAGTTAAACTCTGATCCAAATTGTTATGTGCAAAACAGGGTCCCTGTCTCAGCTTGGCTGTGCTGTAGGCTATTCTGTTGCACTGGGGTGTTCTTCCAACCCCGGTGCTGCAGGTGGCAGCAGTGGAGTCAAGGTTTGGGTGCTCTTTCCCAGCAGCCAATCAGAAGGGTTTGGCCTTGCTATGCATGCTGGGGAGGGGTATTTATGGGGCAGACGCCATGGGTTCTGGGTTCTCCTTCGTCTGTTGCATTGGGGTGTTCTTCCAACCCCGGTGCTGCAGTTGGCAACAGTGGAGTCAAGGTTTGGGTGCTCTTTCTCAGCAGCCAATCAGGAGGGTTTGGCCTCGCTGTGCATCCTGGGGAGGGGTATTTATGGGGCAGACGCCATGGGTTCTGGGTTCTCCTTCGTCCAGTGTGGCACCCACCTTTAGGGTGACCACATCACGGCGCCCTGGCGTTAAGGCATACCTGTCCGGGGTGTGCGTGCCACGCAGTGTTCCTGGTTCCGGGACCATGTTGGCCCGAAGCATCTGAACAGCGACGGGGACCCAGTGAGTGACTGGGTTCCCACCTTTGAGGATCCCAAGCTGTATTGCTCTTCAGTGGGGAGTCCGTCTGAGGAGCACCATTGAGAGGCTGGAGATCCAAAAGGGCCTCGACAAACTACCGGGGATCAAGGTAGCCGGACACTGAGGGATTGATCACCTGTCAGTCGGTACCTGGGCAACAAGTTGAAGGAGATCCAGGCGTAATTCATCTAAGGAGGATTACCTCCGTAACTACAATTCAGAGAGGGCCTGTGGCAGAGGTGTCTCCCTGAAGTTCACCAAGGAGGGTCTGTGGCAGAGACTCTTTCCTCAAGTTCAAGTTCACCAAGGAGGGTCTGTGGCAAAGACTCTTTCCTCAAGTTCACCAAGGAGGGCCTGTGGCAGAGACTCTTTCCTCAAGTTCAAGTTCACCAAGGAGGGTCTGTGGCAGAGACTTTATCCTACAAATGTTCGAGTGATACTCCGGCTGCCAGGTCAGTGAGAGAGGCCTATCCGGGGACGCTCAACCCACTAACGCAAGAGTGGCGCAGAAAAGTTTTACGCTTGGGAGCAGGACTGTTTCCCTATCACCACGCCTGAATCTGCTGTTCTCCTTTCTTCTTCAACTTTACTTTTCTCACCACAAGTTTATTGTTTTTACCCGGCTGGATAATAAAGAGCACAGCAAAGAGCACCTGTTGTGGACATTCCTTTACTTCTACTATATGCAATACGCTTCATTCACCCCTAGGAATTCGGGGGAATCATGAGGTAAATGTGCTACCTAAAACAACAAGCAGCTCCTCCGGGGGTAGTGCTAAATATATATATATATATATATATATATATATATATATATATATATATTTGAAGTAAACGTTTACAAAATTGCAACAATGGAGTATGTCAACCATGACAATTATTCCAGCTAGAAGTGACCTCTTGAAGTGGCAACTGTAATGCATATGGTTATTTACACCATTACAACAAGTTAACAACTTAAGGACCAGGCCTATTTCTGACACTTGGAAAAATGGAAAGAAACTGCGCTAAAAATGCTAAACAAAAGAGAACAGATGTAACCAAAATTACAATATGTTCAATTGGAGAGCTGCGATTATCATGTAAACAATTGGTACAAGAACAGAAAAAAAAGAAAATAATTAAATCATGCTACCCCTTAACCATGTAATGAACTTAATTAGAAAGTCACCAAATTAAATTAAATTACCAGAAAAACAAAAACAAAATTGGTGATATACAAATATGTGACTGATATCATATAGTATTGTATTACCAATAATAAACCTCAGTTGCCATTTGAAAGCAATCTCATGCCAATCAGTGAACATAAACCAAACTTTGTGTAATATTATAAATTAACATAAAAATTAAATGTAAAAATTAATAAACGTTTATATTAGGATCAAATGGAATGAATCAAAAAATATAGTCCATAGGTGCTTTATCAATAAATGCTGTACACCCGTGCTCTGTGCCAAAATCCAACATCCGATGACAATCGTGTGCAAAAAAAGGTGGTAATCCTCCACCAAACAATAAAAGTGGCTCCTTACCAACTTGCCATGATCCCTTATGACAGGGGATTATTAAAAGCGTGTAATTAAAGCGGAGGTTCACCCTAAAAGAACTATGTACCATCCCATCCAGCATACTTGCGTCAGCTACAGTATGCTTTTTTTTTTCCCGCTGTATTTACCGTTTAATCGTTCGGTTTCTTTTCAGACTCCCACGGGAAATAGGCTTTCCTATGGAGAGGGGAACATCATTGACGTGCGGCTATGGCGCGTCACGCGTTCCGAAAATAGCCGAAATAGGACTCGGCTGTATACGGCGCCTGCGCAGTCAGCTCCTAGTCTGTGCGCAGGCGCCGTATAGCGCCGTGAAGAGCCGAGTCCTAGTCCGGCTATTTTCGGAACGCGTGACGCGCCATAGCCGGACGTCAATCATGTTCCCCATTTCATAGGAACGCCTATTCCCTGCAGGAGTCTGAAAAGAAACCGAACGATTAAACGGTAAATACAGCGCAAAAAAAAAAGCATACTGTAGCTGACGCAAGTATGCTGGATGGGATGGTACATAGATGTTTTTTAGGGTGAACCTCCGCTTTAAGGATCTCACTCCAACCATGCAGCTCAGACTCGGGGGTAGATCCACGTACCTCCGCGCATCTTTCCGCCGGGAGCAGCGTATCTAAGATACACTACGCCGCCGTAACTTATTATATTTTTTTTAATCCTCAAAGAATTTGCGCCGACGTAGTGTATCTTTAGCGGCGTAATGGCGCGGCATTCAAATCTCTGTGATGGGGGCGTGTTTTATGTAAATACGTTGTGACCCGACGTAAACAACGTTTTTTTTAACTGCGCATGCGCCGTCCGTGGGGGTATCCCAGTGCGCATGCTCGAAATGAAACCGGAACAAGCCAATGTTTAAGACAGTGACGTCATTCTACGCAAATCCCTATTCGCGAACGACTTACGCAAACGACGTAAAAAATTCAAAATGCGAGGCGGGAACGACGGCCATACTTAACATTGAGTACGCCTCATAATAGCAGGTTTAACTATACGCCGGAAAAAGCCGAACGCAAACAACGTAAAAAAATGCGCCGGCCGGACGTACGTTTGTGGATTGCCGTAACTAGCTAATTTGCATACTCAACGCGGAATTCAAAGGAAACGCCACCTAGCGGCCGGTGGAAAAAAATGCATCTACGATCCGACGGCGTACTAAGACGTACGCCTGTCGGATCGATCAGAGATGCAGTCGTATCTTGTTTTGTAGATACAAAACAAAGATACAACGCGCAAAATTTGAAATTACGCGGCGTAACAATAGATACGCCGGCGTAATTCTTCTGTGGATCTGGCCCTCGGTCTTTAATGCATTGGATCTCATCCAGTGGTAATTGCAGATCACCAGCATAAATGCCCAACATGCAAGAGACAATGACAGCTCCACATAGCGCATTAAATGTATAAAACGTTTATTATAAAAAGGTTGTATTATATCAGTCACATATTTGTATATCACCATTTTTTTTTTTCCGTGACCGAGGACGAGAGGTCTTCCATGATAGGCGAACACTGAACACAGTGTCTCCTGGGAAGCTGAGTGTTCCGCCTATCACGGAACAGCAGAAGGAGAAGGCTTTTGAAAAAATGGACGGCCAGTCGGCCACGGTCTGACAGATACTTCATGTCTTAGGATAAGGTAAGGGATCGTCAAGATATGCAGTGACACAGTGAGGCATGTAATGGGGCACAGTGAGTCTGGCATGTAATGGCACAGTGAGGCATGTAGTGGCACAGTGAGGCATGTAATGGGGCACAGTGAGTCTGTCATGTAATGGCACAGTGAGGCATGTAGTGGCACAGTGAGGCATGTTAGGGGGCACAGTGAGTCTGGCATGTAATGGCACAGTGAGGCATGTAGTGGCACAGTCTGGCATGTAATGGTGGCACAGTCTGGCATGTAATGGCACAGTGAGGCATGTAGTGGCACAGTCTGGCATGTAATGGTGGCACAGTCTGGCATATAATGGCACAGTGAGGCATGTAATGGCACAGTGAGCCGAGGCATGACTAGTAGGAAGGGGGTTAATCTTATACGGCGAGTATATCCCCAAACCAACAGTTTAGCTGGAAAATTAGGGGGTCGTCTTATACGCCGGCAAATACGGTATGTTAATGACCAGATTACCAGGTAAAAATACTGTAAAGAGGAAATATCTAAAAAAAGAAAATGAATGCAGTCACCACATCTAAGGACTGGTAAACTGCAATATTATCTATTTTCACTGTGCCCCATTACATGCCTCACTGTGTCACTGCATGTCTTGACGATCCCTTACCTTATCCTGAGACATGCAGTATCTGTCAGACCGTGGCCGTCCATTTTTTCAAAAGGCTTTTGAAAAAATGGACGGCCACGGTCTGACAGATACTGCATGTCTTAGGATAAGGTAAGGGATCGTCAAGACATGCAGTGACACAGTGAGGCATGTAATGGGGCACAGTGGGTCTGGCATGTAATGGCACAGTGAGGCATGTAGTGGCACAGTGAGGCATGTAATGGGGCACAGTGAGTATGTCATGTAATGGCACAGTGAGGCATGTAGTGGCACAGTGAGGCATGTGATGGGGTACAGTGAGTCTGTCATGTAATGGCACAGTGAGGCATGTAGTGGCACAGTGAGGCATGTAATGGGGCACAGTGAGTCTGGCATATAATGGCACAGTGAGGCATGTAGTGGCACAGTCTGGCATGTAATGGTGGCACAGTGAGGCATGTAGTGGCACAGTGAGGCATGTAGTGGCACAGTCTGGCATGTAATGGTGGCACAGTCTGGCATGTAATGGCACAGTGAGGCGAGGCATGACTAGTAGGAAGGGGGTCATCTTATACGGCGAGTATATCCCCAAACCAACATTTTAGCTGGAAAATTAGGGGGTCGTCTTATACACCGGCAAATACGGTATGTTAATAACCAGATTACCAGGTAAAAATACTGTAAAGGGGAAATATCTAAAAAAAGAAAATGAATGCAGTCACCACATCTAAGGACTGGTAAACTGCAATTGTCATGTTACATGATATTATTTTTATTATGTACTGTCTCTTTAATGCCTATCTAGTTTGTCTCTTGTGGCATTCCTTAGTTTGCATGCTGCTCAGTCTCCTCCCCCTCTTTGCTGTATCAGTCATTTTAATGCTGTAATTCATCTGACCTGTGTCTATTCTCTATACCTGCATGGAAGAATCGTTCTTTTACCTGTTGTAACTTGCATTCTACGGATCATACGACGAATAAACATCGCCAGATCTTCTTTCATGTGAGTTGTGACTGAGTAAGCTATCTGGAAAGGTGATTTGGGATGGATAATCTCTTCAGGGCAATGAGCTCCATGTGCTACTGAAAACCACATTCATAGCCTTTGTAGCCGATTCAGAATAGTAAAAGAACGTATCCAGCAGCCTGCACAGAGATAACTGCGTCACAGGACAGATCATAGTGAAGTGTAACCGTGTGTATTGCATGAGAATTCTGCATACAACCCCAGCACAGCTTGTTACAGCTCCTCACAGTATACAGACACTCTTCACTGCTACAGTCAAGCCTGTGTACTGCAGGCCATCATGAGTGGAAAGGGCTCAGTGTGTGATGAAACACCACAGCATGCACCACACAGAGAAAGCCAGGATGAGGACCCAGAGTTCACTGCATTGACCAAACGCTCTGTCAAACCCACTTGGAAGGTTAAAGAGAACTATGAATCCATGAGAACTGAACTAGCAACCAGTTTGAAGCAGATTTGGGATAAAATCCTCACCCACATTGATGTGATTTCATGTCCCAGCCATGAGGTACTGCAACTAGAGGGCGCCATAAAGCATCTCTCTGCTTCATACGAACTGTACCAGACTACAAGCAACAAATATAAAACTATTCTGCAAAGCATCAACACTGAGGAGTCCTTAGAGCAACTTAACAATGCCCAGCTTCTTAATGAGGAAAGAGAAAGCTTTATCCAGCGAACTAAAGCAAAGGCAGAAGCAAAATTAATGCTGCCACGGGGCACTGTATCTCACAAATCTGTATCCACCAGACGTTCTAAAGGTTCCTCTAGATCCCGAAGTTCAAGGCACTCAACGCTTAGTGAACAGCTAATAAATGCCCGCGCCGAAGCAGAGGCTATCAAGGTACGGGCCGCATATGCTAAAAAGAGAGCAGAAATGGAAACCGAGGCAGCGCATCAAAAGGCAGTAATGGAAGCCGAGGCAGCGCATCAAAGGGCAGCAATTGAAGCTTTAAAGGAACAGAGCAACTACGAGGCAGCTGCAGCAAAACTAAAGGTTTTGGAACAAGCTATCGGTGCAGATGAAAACGCTAGCGAAAGGGTCAGCGTCAAGGCAGATGTAGAAGATCCTTTTGAACGCACTAAGAACTATGTTCTAAACCACAGCAGTGAACACTCAATTACCTCCACGTTTCACGGCAACGCAAGGACTTCACCACATCATCCGGTAAAAGCTGTTCCAGCCACTTCCTACATGCAAACCCACACCAGTGCAGCTCCCGACTGTCATGCTGATCCCGCATATGTCACAAAACGGCACACTAATCCGCAAGCAAGTCGCCAGCCTCCTGCTAACAGTACTGTTCCAGACCTTCACCCAACAATTCAGCTGAATGCCCTTGCTGCACCATATCTTCCCACGTCTCTTTGCAACGATACCATAAACAATGCAATCCACAACAATCAACCAGCAACCTCCTATGTAAAGTCAGAGGCAACCGATACAACAGAGGTAGTAAAGTACTTACTTCGACATGAGCTCGCCAAGTCAGGCCTAGTAAACTTCGACGACCATCCTGAAAATTATAGAAGCTGGAAAGCCGCTTTCAAAACTACATTAGGCGGTATCGGTTTTACTGCCGATCGTGAGCTGGATCTGCTGATCGGGTTGCTTGGCCCACAGTCAACAGAACGTGTCAAGAGCCTCAGGTCAGTTTACATCGACAATCCAACTGCAGGTCTCACCGCAGCATGGGAGCGTCTAGAACAAACTTACGGTAGTCCTGAAGCCATAGAGAATGCATTGCTCAAACGATTGGAAAATTTCCCAAGGATATCTGGTAAGGACAATATAGAGTTCCAGAGACTCAGCGACCTTCTTCTCGAAGTCCAGCTTGCCAAAACTGACCCTAAGCTACCTGGCCTCAGTTACCTGGACACTGCTCGAGGAGTTAACCCTATCGTTTGCAAGCTTCCGCATGGCCTACAAGAAAAGTGGATCCAAGTTGGGTCATCATACAAACGGGAAAACAAGGTTTCCTTTCCCCCGTTCTCCTAGTTCTGCAATTTCGTCAGGAACATTGCTGACACCAAGAACGATCCTAGTTTTGCATTCAGCGAGTTCAATACTCCCTCACCTAAAGGTGACAACCTACATACTAGCTACAGGAACCGCAGAGGTCCCGTGTCTGTTAGGAAGACAGACATTATTCCCACTCCCGCCCCAAACAAGAGCGGCAAGATCGAAAACCCAAACCGATTATGTCCCATCCACAAGAAGCCTCATCCCCTCAAAAAATGTATCGGTTTCAGAAAGAAGCCCCTACAAGAACGAAAGGAACTCCTAAAGACTTTTGGGGTATGTTATAGATGCTGTGCTTCCACCGATCACTTTGCCAAGGAATGTAAAACTCCTATCAAGTGCATAGAGTGCGGTTCCGAGGACCATGTGCAAGCACTCCATCCCCTTGAGTCCAATCCTTCACAACATGCAGACCTTCCTCCTGGGCAGAACCACAGCGGGAAGAGTACAGATCACGTACCTAATTCCACCATGGTATTTTCTTCGTGCACTGAAGTCTGTGGGGAAGACCACTGTGACAAATCTTGCGCTAAAATATGCCTAGTGAATATTCATCACAAGGATCAGCCAGAAAAGACTTTAAGGGTGTATGCTATCTTAGACGATCAAAGCAATCGATCGCTTGCACGATCCGAACTGTTCGATCTATTTTGCACAAAAGGAGAGGTTCACCCTTACACCTTAGGCACTTGTAGTGGAACTACAGAGGTTTTTGGAAGAAGGGCTCATGGATTTATTGTGTCCTCCCTAGAAAATAACCTACAATTACCCTTACCTACACTTGTAGAGTGTAACCAGATACCAGCCAACAAAGAAGAAATACCTACACCAGAAGTTGCCTTCTACCACCCTCATCTAAGGTCAATAGCCAGTGAAATCCCACCACTTGACAAAGATGCTAAAATCCTTCTTCTGCTGGGAAGAGATATTCTAAGGATCCACAAGGTACACAGGCAGGTCAGCGGACCTCCAGAGGCCCCATTCGCCCAGTACCTGGACTTAGGCTGGGTCATCATAGGCAACGTCTGTATAGGCAAAATGAAAAGGCCTACTAACATTTCTTCATTCAAGACAAATGTATTGCCAAATGGTCGTAATACTCACTTTGAGCCATGCCCACATCACTACTGGGTAAAGGAGAAGGTAACTAGCTGCAAGTTGCAACATTGCAACACAAACCTTTCCCGCACCTACGATGACAGCTTTGGTTCTACAGTTTTCAATGTAAGCAGTGAAGACGACAAGTTGGCTCCTTCGGCAGAAGACAAAGAATTCCTTAAAGTAATGGACAATGAGTTCTTTCAGGAAGATTCCAATAGCTGGGTAGCACCCCTACCCTTTCGCCTCCCGAGAGAGAAGCTACCAAATAATCTACATCAAGCAGTCAAAAGATTCTCCTCCTTAAAGCGTACCTTAAGCAGGAAGCCAGAGATGGAAAGACATTTTGTGGACTTCATACAGAATATCTTTGACAGGGGTCATGCCGAACCCGCACCCCCATTGAAAGAAGGAGAAGAATGCTGGTACCTCCCTTCCTTCGGTGTGTATCACCCACGAAAGCCAGACCAAATCAGAGTTGTCTTTGACTCCAGTGCCCAACATGAAGGCTTCTCACTTAACGACATGCTCCTCACAGGGCCCAACTTGAACAACAACCTCATTGGAGTCCTAATTCGCTTTCGTCAAGAACCTGTAGCGGTGATGGCCGACATTCAACAAATGTTCCACTGCTTCATCGTCAAGGAAGATAACAGGAATTACCTCAGGTTTCTATGGCACAAGGACAACGACATCAACAAAGAGGTAATTGATTACCGAATGAGGGTACAT
The DNA here is from genome assembly GCF_905171775.1 of Rana temporaria. NCBI lineage: Eukaryota > Metazoa > Chordata > Amphibia > Anura > Ranidae > Rana > Rana temporaria. The sequence continues at coordinate 58,038,998 of NC_053493.1, read as the reverse complement.
GTCTTTGGGAACAGCCCTTCCCCAGCTGTAGCAATCTATGGACTAAAAAAGACAGCTCAGCTTGGAGAAGCTGAGTATGGATCCGATGCTCGTCAATTTGTTGAAAGGAACTTTTACGTAGACGACGAGCTCAAATCCTTTCCTACTGCTAAAGAAGCAATTAATCTTCTTACCAGAACAAAGGAGATGCTAGCTGTAGCAAACTTGAGACTTCACAAAATTATATCTAACAGCCAAGAGCTAATGAATGCATTTCACCCTGAGGACTATGCTGCCAGTGTGAAAGACCTTGACCTTGGGTCAGACACACCCCCTATACAGAGAAGTCTAGGTCTGCTGTGGAACATCAAGGCAGACACATTCACCTTCCAGGTGTCAACCTGTGACAAACCCTTCACCAAGAGAGGAGTCTTGTCCGTAGTGAACAGCATCTACGACCCACTGGGATTTATAGCCCCAGTCACCATCCAAGGTAAGATGTTATTAAGACAGCTTACTACTGATAACATAGATTGGGACACTCCGTTACCTATTGAGAAACAACAAAGATGGGAGAAATGGAGAGGTTCTCTGAAGACATTAGAACAGCTCCAAATTCCACGTTGCTATGCCCCAGTCTCCATCTCAGCCGCTGTCCAGAGGGAAATCCATATTTTCTCAGATGTATCAGTTGAAGCTATAGCTGCAGTGGCCTATTTGAAGACCTCAGGAGTTAATGGAGACATACACTGCAACTTTGTTCTAGGCAAGACAAAGCTAACACCAAAACCCGCACATACCATACCCAGACTTGAACTTTGTGCAGCTGTGCTAGCAGTGGAAATAGCTGAAGTCATAAAGAGTGAAATGGACATTAACATTGATTCCTTCACATTTTACACAGACAGCAAGATAGTGCTTGGTTACATTTACAACCAAACTAAACAATTTTACGTGTACGTCAGCAATAGAGTAGAACGCATCAGAAGGTTCTCCTTGCCAAAGCAATGGCATCATATTCCCACTGACCTTAATCCTGCCGATTGTGGGACAAGAGCTATATCTCCAGTAGCTCTCCTCGACTGCTTGTGGCTGTCGCCTCCAAGATTTCTTTCTGAAAACTCCTACTCAATTTCCACGGACACTACCTATGAACTGGTACATCCTGACGATGATAAAGAAATCAGGTCTATGTACACCACACTGTGTAGCTCTGCGAGTTCAGAACAAAAACTAAAGTCGCATCGTTTTGAACGTTTCTCAACCTGGTCATCAGCTGTTAGGGCTGTTGCTTATTTGATACACATTGCCCATTGTTTTTAAAGGAGGTTCTGCTCGGACTTTCTCACGACCAACCACGGAATTGGTGCTTCTTCTCCCAATTGAGTGACTTAGGCAGGAGTACCGGCTATACCTGCTATGGCGGGGAGAATATCACTATCACTATTGACTGTGCTACTGTTGAAGTCCCACGATTATAAACGATAGACTGCAGGACTCAAGCCATCTGTTTTTTGGACGTCATGTTTCATTGTTCATTTACTGCATACCTTCTTGTGTTTGCGGGTATCTCGTATCTATGGTTTACACACCAGTTTTACCTTTAACGTTTCTTCCCCTACAGGTTCAAGTTGGACTTATCTTTATATATGTAATAGACTTTGAAATCTAAAGATTTCAGGCGGGGAGTGTCATGTTACATGATATTATTTTTATTATGTACTGTCTCTTTAATGCCTATCTAGTTTGTCTCTTGTGGCATTCCTTAGTTTGCATGCTGCTCAGTCTCCTCCCCCTCTTTGCTGTATCAGTCATTTTAATGCTGTAATTCATCTGACCTGTGTCTATTCTCTATACCTGCATGGAAGAATCGTTCTTTTACCTGTTGTAACTTGCATTCTACGGATCATACGACGAATAAACATCGCCAGATCTTCTTTCATGTGAGTTGTGACTGAGTAAGCTATCTGGAAAGGTGATTTGGGATGGATAATCTCTTCAGGGCAATGAGCTCCATGTGCTACTGAAAACCACATTCATAGCCTTTGTAGCCGATTCAGAATAGCAATATTATCTATTTTCACATATGTTTGATACATGAACAATGTAAGGTATGACCAGGAATAAAATAGGAAACCCTTTTTTCTCATTTGTACACACCATCTCGTTGCACATGAAGACTGGCTTAGCATTTGTGCTTCAACACTTGTTCGCAGATATTATCTTCTTATTATTATCTTCTTATCTTCTTTTCTTCTTATCTTCTTATCAAATGTTGTACAGGGACGCTGAACAAGAAAATATATACAGAAACTAGAGGGTGAATCTACTAATCGGTTAATGTTATGCAAAGATGCAAATATGGTAAAGTCAACAACAAATGTTAAATGCATAAAAATGACATTATGCTATCATTACAATAATAGCTTAAAATTTAGGTTTTTGCCATAACAAAATAAAATATTCTCCATAATTTTAGTGATCTAACTTACCTTTAATGAAGGATGTCCCACGTAGTGCAGGCAGCTGTATCCTGCAGAAATCCTTACTGCAGAGACGCCCCATCCTCTTCCTGGCTGCAGAAATATATTAAATGTTTGCTTTTGGATTTAAAGTGGTTTTAAAGACAAAAATATTTTCCTCTTAAATTAAAGTCTGATAGTAGCCGATAAAGTAAAAAGTAATGTTTTGCATTATAACTAGTTTGATACCTGTTGAAATCGAGCTGTTTTATTCACCTCCGTCACTCCTGAATCATTATTCTCACTGACTTCCTGGTTTGCGGTGCGCATTCATTCTTGCTATATAACGGCCCAATGGGAACTACAGTTCCCATTAGGCTTGGCCTCCATGCCTGTGAGGGATAAGAAAGCATCTTCACGCAGGGCTGTAGTTATAGGGAGGGGGTGAGCACACCATGCAAAACGGCTCAGATGCTGGTGGAAAGCAAGAAGAGGAGAGACAGGAAATGGCATTTTCAAACCTGGATTACTGTATTTTGGAGGTCAAAAGGAAAAACGAGGTAAGTGATATTTAAATGCTCTAGCTTACAGCAATCAATTGATCTAATAAAAAATGAACCTTTAGTGTTCCTTTAATACTGATTTAATGTTAGCGATAGACTACATAAAAAAATTAATTTTGATTTTGCCTTAGATACCACTAGGGAATCGTTATTTAAAGCGGAGGTCCACCTAAAAGAGGAAGCTCCGCCTGTCTGCCTCTGCCCGCCCTCTAGTCCCACATTTGGCACCTTGTGGGGGGAGTGGGTACCTGGTTTTGACAGGTACCCAATCCCACTTCCTGCTGTGTTTGGCCCTTGCCACAACCGGCTCATTGAGAAAGTGCAGCATTATTTGCACTGTAGGAAACCAGCCGAAAGACTTCACAGCCAGTTTCCCTTGCCCAATATGGTGGCGCCTGCACCTGGGAGCCGATTCAAGAATCAGCTTGGGTGAGGACATTGCGGGATCCCTGGACAAGTAAGTGCCCTAATATATAAGTCAGCAGCTAAAGTATTTGTAGCTGCTGACTTTTAATTTGTTAGCACTCGCCAATGCCTAAACCACAGGTGTCAAACACAAGGCCCGCAGGCCGAATCCGGCCCTCCAGGTCATTTCATGTGGCCCTCGCACCTCTCGAGAGCTCCAGCCCTCCTCTGGTCCCCCTCCAGACGCCTACTTTCTTCTTTCAAGCAATGCATCCAGCTTCTTCCTAACAGCAGCATAAGGAAAGGGGGGTGCACTGTGATGTAAGGGAGATTGGGGGACCAATTAACTTGTGTACATTCAGCCTGCCCATACATCGTTCGACCTGCTGAACTGGCCAACATTTGAACTGTCAATGGCCAGCTTAAAGCCCGCTGTTGGCTGACATCACAGAGCAGCTCCAGTTTCGGGAAGAATCTCATTGTGTGGCTGAGAGCCCCTGCCCTCTCCCCAGCCCTGCTCTTCAGTGAACTCTGGAGGGGGGACGACGACGACAAAGTGCTCTCTGCTCAGAGCTGACTGAGAACAGAGTGACTGGCGGGCATATGATCGCTCTGTTCTCAAGCTTAGAGCTGGTGGGGGACAGCTGTAGTATCAGACCAATGCTGCATCATGGAGGTTAGTGTAGATGTGTTTTTTTTTTAACAATCCCAAACTTCTCCTTTAGGGGGTCCTTTGTTGCACAACCTTGATTGAAGAACCAGCACTCCCCCTGATCTGCCAGAGAAGTGAACTACTAAAGGGGCCCATGGGTGGAGCATGTGGCTCTATGTGTGTAGTGTCATCATAACATAGATAAGCTTTTCTGGACCTAACTAACATTATCTAACATTAGTTAGCTTAACAGTCAGCATCTGGAATGCAGTATGTACCAGTAGTCTGGTTTTACTGGTTGGTTTGAATTCCAGTGGATATGCAAATATACTTCCCCAAAAAAACACAACGAAAGGCCAGAATCAGTGGACTACTGGTGGAGTTAATGCTTATGAATTTGTTACTTTAAAAGGGGGCATCTTTTCACTTATTACACTATATGCATGTAAGCAGGCGCTTCCAAGATGGTTCTAATGTGTTAAACATTTTCTTCTACTGTGTTCATGCTCTGAGGTGAATCAGGTCAACTATGTTTATATATCAAAGCTACTAGCTACTTGTTACAATGTAGAATTGTTGCACTCTGTCCTTAGGTTGACCTGCTGAGCTGGTGGTTCTTAAAAGTGGATGTAAACCCAAAAATGTTTTATTTATTTTTTGATGTCACAATGTAGAGAATAAGATTTCCTATCATCTGTGCCCAGTCTTGCCACACAGAGTTAATCCAGAGCTGAGCAATCCTCTTTTTATTGTTCAGTGAAATAAAACAGACTTCCAGATAAAGACCAAAGTCCTTGTTGAGTGACAGGTTAGTTACATATCTTGTGCACTAGCTTGCAGACATGCACAGCTTCTGTAAAGTGCACAATTCACATCCCCCTCTCCTCCTCTCCTCTCCCGTCCAGCTCTCCCAGGATTGGCTGTCTTTCCTTTGTTTTGATGAAATGTTTTCAAAATATAGGGTGATCCACAGTTCAGTGTAAACAGCCATCAGAATATACATAGACAAGAAGCTGTGCATGTCTGCCAGCTAGTGCACGAGATATGTAAATAACCTGTCACTCAAGCAAGGACTTTGGTCTTTATCTGGAAGTCTGTTTTATTTTACTGAACAATAAAAAGAGGATTGCTCAGCGCTGGATTAACTCTGTGTGGCAAGACTGGGCACAGATGATAGGAAATCTTATTCTCTACATTGTGACATAAAAAAAAATCTTTGGGTTTACATCCACTTTAAGAAGGAAGGGCTAAGGGTGCTGGATAGTTTTTCACACTCTTTTCAAGAAGGTTACAGACCCCTGCAGGTCATACCATAAAAATAGGGGCTTATTAGTGCCCTAGAGAGAGGTAACTAGGGGAGGGGGGACTGCCAAAATGTAACCAGACTGTATCACCCATGGGGGGACCAGTCAGGGTTCCTAGTTGGGTCTAAAACCTATGGACATACAGTGAGTACACCCTCACATTTTTCTTAATATTTTATTATATCTTTTCATGTGACCACACTTAAGAAATTACACTTTGCTACAATGTAAAGTATTGAGTGTACAGCTTGTATATGCATCTCTCTCTCTGCCTGTCTCTCTCTCTGCCTGTCTGTCTGTGTCTCTCTGTCTCTCTCTCTCTTCCTTTCTCTCTCTGCCTGTCTCTCTCTGCCTGTCTCTCTCTCCATCTGACAAGGACAAGAAATTGAGTCGCGCTAAACAAGGATAAATATGCCTTAGTGAAAAAGTCCTGTGTAAATCATATGAAAAATTGTGGAATAGCTAGCAATCATTAAACAAAAAGAAAATAGTCCAAATGGCAAAACTTTTGCAAAGTAGAAGTGCAGAAACGCAAGTCCAATGACGTATTCAACCTGTGTAAAAATGCTGCTACGATAGGTGAAAAATCAGGAACCACCACCCAATAATAATACTGACCCTTACCAGAGTCTAAGATCCTGACGGATCAAAATATGCAGAAAATAGCCGGAACCAATGGAAACTGACATAGTGTAAATCTGTATACAGCAATCAGGACACATAGGACATCCCCCAGTGAATGATTGACAGACAATGTGAAATAGAAGAAGGTAACCACCACCGATAAACACACTGACCTTACCAGAGCCTATGATCCCAAGGGATCAGATAAAGCAGAGAGGATGTGATCCAGCATGGAAACCAGAGCGTCCTAATGATATGGTCCTCGGGGTCACCAATGAAGTAGCAGAGTATCCATATACAAAAAGAGACTCACATAGTGTGATACCGCAATCAATTTAATAAAAAAGTAGGCAAATGCACTTACAGTTATGGAGATAAAAACAGCATGGGAAAAATAAACAGCCGGTCGGCGTGACAGAACGAGGATTCGTCCTCAGCGTGCGGTGACGTCAGCACGTCGCCTCCCGACGTTTCGTCTGAGAGAGACTTGATCTCGGGATGAGGAAACGTTCTGCGTCACAGCATATAAACACAGGGGGGGCGGAGTCAGCGTCAGACACAAGTCTCAAACGGCCGCTTACACGCCATCTTAACTAAGGGAAATAGCAAGGGAAAGCTTGCAAATACTGATAAAAACACTTAAATATTAATGAGAACAAGGGAAGAAAACTTTAAAGGACTGTTACCCTTTGATTGAACGTAGCCATAATTATATAATAATACCTCATAGAGGAAAGGGCATATGGGTAAATATCATATTAATAGACTTGTATCAACCGTGTGAGACCAATGTCAGAATGTAGAATATCAATGCCATATCACATAGAACAGAGCAAAATATTGATACAAACCCCTAAATAGTAACACACAGATATAATGTATGAATGAATATGACCCAAAAACATATTAGTCAATTAGAGCTAATATATAGATAAGCTAAAGACTACTGTATTGTGAAACCATTTTAAAAATGTTCTCAAAAATGGATAATAGAAAAGGGGGTATCAGGACTGATAAAAAAACAGTTTCAAGTGTAATGTTTACACATAACACCAACACTATACCCACAAAAGAAAGAGGGGAAATTGGAAAAAATTTTTTTTTTTAAAAATATATAAAAAATAACCCTAAGAATTGTCAATGAAGCAATTAAAGTCTACCTCTATATTGAGACCATGCGGTTCATAACATTTAAGCATGTGTACCCACATCATCTCAGTTCTAGAGATGCTCCTAACCAAATCACTACCTCTCCAGTGGGCCTGAAATTTGTTTATCCCCAAGAAAGTGGTGACTGTAGGGTCCTTGTTGTGGGCCAACAAATAATGTTTAGAAACTGAGTGGTTAGGAAAGTCACTATAAATGTTGGCCAAATGCTCATTCAAAAGTACTTGTAAAGAGTGTTTGGTTCTGCCCACATACTGGAGCCCACACGGGCATTGGAGTAGGTAAACGACTCTCATAGTGGAACACGTAATAAATGATTAGATTTGAAAACTTTTAGATGTGCGAGATGTGCGATCTCTCTCCATCTGTCTGTCTCTCTCTGCCTGTCTCTCTCTGTCTCTGCCTGTCTCTCTTTCTTTCTCTGCCTGTCTCTCTATTTCTGCCTGTCTCTCTGTCTCTCTCCCTGTCTGTCTCTCTCCCTCTCTCTTTGCCTGTCTCTCTCCCTCTCTATCTCTGCCTGTCTTTCTTTCTCTCTCTGCCTGTCTCTCTATTTCTGCCTATCTCTCTGTCTCTCTCCCTCTGCCTGTCTCTCTCCCTCCCTATCTTTGCCTGTCTCTCTGTCTTACCCCCACCCCCCCCCCCCCCCCTGCAGGCAACAGCACGTGGTGAAATAGTTTTTTTTCCCCATATCTCACATGTTCCTCTTTAACCACTTCTCCCCTGGATGAAACAACGTTACCTTACGTCGCTTCGCCTTTTGGCAGCTAGGGGGCACGTGCCCAGCAGGTTTGATGACCGCCGGGCACCCGCGATGGCTCATGACAGACCGAGAACCCGGGATCTGTGTGTGTAAACACACAGATCCTGGTTCTCTCAGGGGTGAGGAGACTGATTGTGTGTTCATACTAAGTATAAACACCACAATCTCTCTCCTCCTAGTCGCTCCCATCCCCCCACAGTTAGAAGACACCTAGGGAACAGCACAGATAGCTGTATAATTGTCACTGGTATCAAAAATGTGTCAAAAGTGTCCGATCTGTCCGCCGCAATATCGTAGCCCCCAAAAAAAACCTGATCACCACCATTACTAGTAAAAAAAAATAATAATAAAAATTCCATAAATCTATCCCCTATTTTGTAGACGCTATAACTTTTGCGCAAACCAATCAATATACGCTTATTGTGATGTTTATTACCAAAAATATGTAAACTGTCTAAACTGAGGAAAAAAAATGTGGCTATTTATTATAGCAAAAAGTAAAAGATATTGTTTTTTTTTTCAAAATTGTTGCTCTTCTTTTGTTAATAGCACAAAAAATAAAAACCGCAGAAGTGATCAAAGACCACCAAAAGAAAACTATTTGTGGGAAAAAATGGATGTCAATTTTATTTGGGTACAGCGTCACACGACCACACAATTGTCAGTTAAAGCGACGCAGCAAAAAAATTCCACTAAACTTAACTGCCTCTAAATGACTGTAAATTAATCAGTGTACATGGACGGATAAGATAACATAGATGAGAGTTCAGGGGCTTCTGAAAAAAACTCCCAACTGCTCCTAAACGTCTGTTTACCAGCTGCAGTGTACACAAGGCCTTAGTTAGGGGTCTCCAAACTTTCTAAACCAAGGGCCAGTTTATTGTCCTTCAAACTTTAGAGGGGGCAAACTGTGGCCAGCAGGAGTGGAAGTTTTCCTGTCATCAGTGGGAGTAAACATCTTCACGTTTGGTATTAGGGGTATCATTGGGAGGAATCTTGTCCCATTGTTGATGTCAGTGGGAGAAATGGTGTCCCATTGTTGATATCAGTTGGCAGAATAGTGTTTCGTACCAGTGGGAGAAATAGTGACCCAAGGGCCGGATAAAGGCAAGCAAAGGGCTGCAGTTTGGAGACCACTGCTCTAAGGCTGTATCCACACCTGAGCGTTTACCACTGAATGTTTTGTAGCCTTAAGCAAAACGCCTTTTTGGGCAGATTACAGGAGTTTTTCTGCTTTTTACATTGGTGACCTTTTGACCTGTATAAAGTCGAAGCAAGAATGCAATTAAAATCGCGGCAAAATTGTGCAATTTTCTGCCTTAAAACGAAAAACACTGTGAATGCAGCCTTAGTGAAAATTCGACTTTCTGCTCTTTTCTCTGGTGCTCTGTGCTGGAAAAGCTGAGTAACAGCCACACCCCCTCAGTACAATCTTCCATATCCCCAGTTGAGGTCCAGTAGTGACGAAACGTGTAGGGGGCCGCTGACGTCATCACGCAATACCTGAACGAGAGGTGGTGCCTTTGATGATACAGGAACGAGAGGAAAGAATCACTGAGATGCCGCAGCTCTCACTACTTATACCTCCAATGATATCTGCCGTTTGTAAGTACATTTATTACCACTATTAAAAATATTTGGTTTTTACATACTACCCTATGCAAGCCTTTATCTTTTCTTTATGAGCGACTGTGGATAGCAATCATCACTACATCGCTACAGAAACGCATAGGTCGTGAGGAAACCTTATTCCCTGAGCCAGGTGAGACTGTTCATCACAGTCATGGCCATCTGGTAAGCAGATCTCTATACACCTGGGTGTCACACCTGAAACTATCACAATACTCTTGGGAAGACTGCTTTCAATCATCGCTTTCCTGATATTATCCTGATTTATTTTTGGAGACCTCACTGCATCCAGAATTATTTTCTTTTTCATTTCACTTGTGTTGCACGGATTTGTGTGTTGATTTAACTCATGTTGTGTCACTTTTGGACTTTGTATTAGTTCTTTTTTACAATATTTGCATATATTAATTGATTTGGTTAATTTATTGTTAACATCATTTTTGAGTCACATTTTTTTGAGTCACAGTTTTTGCACACTATTCTCATTATGTTTTTTTTGTGATTGTTTTTATTTCACATAATTTTTTAGCGCCGCATTACCCTTGTTTTTCTTTTCCATATACAGACTTTTAAAGCTTGGAGAGAGAGAAGGTGTGTCTGAGCGGGTCTGAGAAATTGCTGGGAGCACTGGGTCTTTTCCAGTGCCTATTGGACTGCTCAACCCTACTGAGACACCCCTCAAAACTGATGTAACAGAAAATAAGAGTTATGTCTGTGAAACTAGAGATCATTAGTTCAATGTCTATCTGACTGCATATCTGTTTTATGACTTTAATGCATGTAAATGTTGAATGATTTAAATTAAAATCCAAAGGTCACTCTTTGCTTGTAATCATTTTGGCAAATATAAAAGAGTCACTGTAACTGACTTTTACATTGCTCAGTCATCCTTTAAATGCTTACTTTTAATTTCCATTCTTATGTTTGTTTAATAGTCTGTAATTTTCCGGAATGTCAGTCTTCCATATAATTCAGAGTCACCCTGGCTTTTTAGTGGCCAGTATAGAATTACTTGTTGCTGTGCATATGATTTTTGTCAGCTTCCTACTAAGATAGATTCAGCACAGTGTATTAGTGTCTGAAAAGGCATGCCTAGAGCTAGGAAGGAAGTGAATTAAAAGAGAAGTATGGGAATTAACAAAATAAAAAAATCATACTCACCTACTGTAGATGGCTGCAGCTGTCCCTGGCTTGCTCTACTCAGAGAACTGAGCGATCTAACATTGCTAATTGCTCAGTTCTCCCCTCTGCTCTGAGCAGAGAGCAGGTAACTGTCAGTCACCAAGTCTCTGCTCTGCCCCTCCAGCGTTCACCTGTGGAGTGGCCAGGAATGGCTGGCTCAGGCTCTCAGCGGCTTGCTCAGCAGGATCTTTTCCAAGTCTGGACCTGCTGAGTGACATCAGCCAACATTGGGATTTAGCCCGCTATCAGCTAAAAACAGGTTAAAGGACTGCAGAATGAACTGCACTCCTGTGATCCATAGGAGAGGTACAGCCAAACAAGCTTTGGCAATACTTCTCCTTTAAGCACATGGCATACATGACTGGATTAATGGGGAAACAGGCAGCATTGAGTAATTGCCTTAACCACTTAAGACCCGGACCAATATGCAGGTAAAGGACCAGGCCCCTTCTTGCGTTTTGGCACTGCGTCGCTTTAACTGACAATTGTGCGGTCGTGCGACGTGGCTCCCAAATAAAATTGGCATCCTTTTTTTCTCACAAATAGAGCTTTCTTTTGGTGTTATTTGATCACCTCTGCGGTTTTTATTTTTTGCGCCATAAACAAAAATAGAGCGACATTTAAAAAAAAAATATATATTTTTTATTTTTTTGCTATAATAAATATCCCCAAAAAAGATATAAAAAAAATGTTTTTCCTCAGTTTAGGCCGATACGTATTCTTCTACCTATTTTTGGTAAAAAAAATCGCAATAGGCGTTTAACGATTGGTTTGCGCAAAATTTATAGCGTTTACAGAATAGGGGATAGTTTTATGGCATTTTTATTAATAATTATTTTTTTTACTACTAATGGCGGCGATCAGCATTTTTTTTTCGTCACTGCGACATTATGGCGGACACATCGGACAATTTTGACACATTTTTGGGACCATTGTCATTTTCACAGCAAAAAGTGCTATAAAAATAGATTACTGTGAAAATCACAATTGCAGTTTAGGAGTTAACCACTAGGGGGCGCTGTAGGGGTTAAGTGTGACCTCATATGTGTTTCTAACTGTAGGGGGGCGGGGCTGGACTTGTGACGTCACTGATCGTCTTTCCCTATATCAGGGAACAGACAATCAGTGACACTGCCACTGTGAAGAATGGGGAAAGTGTGTTTACCCCGCCAGCATCCTAGCAAACAATTACATCATGTGTGCCCGGCCCCCTGCAGAGTGCTTCTCTTTTCTTCTTGCTGACTACAGGGCCTTGTAGCAACACTCCTTGTTGTTGGCAGGTCACAGCACCTTGCCATCTTCTCTGCAGCCATCAGATCCCATCCAGCTACCAAGACACTGTGTCAGCAGGTCAAAATCAAATCAAAATAATTGGGGGGGGGGGGGTGACGCCATGTTTTACCGCACCAGGTGACACCAACCCTAGTGACGCCACTGATTATCGTTATTTAAATTTGTATGTTATAATAAAATAGTGATAATAAAAGGCCAAAAAACGACCGTCTGTACGCAGCATAAGAGTGTACACACGACCGTTTTTCGGGTTCTAAAAAATTACTTTTTTTTTAATGTCATTAAAAACTATTGTGTGTGGGCTCCAGAGCATTTTTCACAATCTAAAAAATGTCCATAAAAATTTTCGAACATGCTCTATTTTTTCAAAACATTTTTAACGTTGTCGTTTTTAAGGTTGTAAAAAATGGTCGTGTGTGGGCTTTAACGACGTGAAAAAAACGTGCTTGCTCAGAAGCAAGTTATGAGACGGGAGCGCTCGTTCTGGTAAAACTACCGTTCATAATGGAGTAAGCACATTCATCACGCAGTAACAGACAGAAAAGCGCGAATCGTCTTTTACTAACATGGAATCAGCAAAGGGTGGCGCCATCCGAATGGAACTTCCCTTTATAGTGTCGTCGTACGTGTTGTACGTCACCGTGCTTTGCTAGAGCATTTTTTTTTCACGATCGTGTGTAGGCAAGGCCGTTTTAATGATCGGGTTGAAAAAAACGTTTTTTCTAGACCCTTAAAAACGTCATTTTTTAGAACCCGAAAAACGGTCGTGTGTACGCGACATTACATGTTGTAGATCTTGCTATAAGCATGAAAATAGTCCAAAACTCCTGGGAACAAAAGAGTGTTGTGATAGTGCTTTAAATCAGTAAAACATTTTACTACAAAAAGCCCCTTCTTATATTGGTGGGTACTGGTCCCAAACCATTGGCTCGGCCAAGTAACCTTGATCGCAGAACTATGCTGGCACTGTCAGGTCAGAAATCCATCCACTGCTTCTAACTACTCAGAAAACCCTTAGGGCCAGATCCACATAGATCGGCACCGGCGCAGTGTATCTAAGATACGATACGCCGCCGTAACTTACTTGGCTTTGTTTCAAATCCACAACGAATTCACTTCAGGATTTATAAAAAAAGAATTGCTCATATTGCGAAAAACGCTCGTTAACTGCGTTACTCGCAATCCGAGGTTCCACTGTATATATATAATGAATGCTATTTTTTACAACTGTTAACCACATATGCGTATCAAAATATTTTGAGTGATTATATTCCTTTAAGAGTCACTCTACAACAGCAAGAATTTCCATGAATATTTTATTTCTGTGTTTTGAAACACATGTAGCCACATGTTTCCTGTCTTTCTTTCCTTGTCTGTTACTACGCAGTTACCAATGCAGTGCATTATGGGACTTACTGTAATGTCAGATTGTACTCTCCTGACCACATGAGAACATGTAAGAGAATATTTACACATTACCACAGCTCAGCATTGTGGGAATTCTTGAAATCGTACAAGGTGAATATGGAAAATAAGATTAAAATATACATTTTTTTCTTTAAGTCTTAATGCATAAAAGATAATAAAGCTGAACTCCGGGCTAATCAAATATTTTTTAATTATAAAAGCCATATGTGGAAAAAAGAAATGTTCCTGGACCTCCGCACTCTGATCCCAAAGGATCCTTTGTTCATTTTGTTTCAATAAATCGCCTATCAGAGTGCGGAGGTCCAGGAACATTTATTTTTCCCACGGATCAGCGCAGAGTCTGTACCTGTCAGTACTACAGGGCGGGAGCACAGCATAGGTCGCAGGGCTTGGAGCGGTACACTTTTCCATTATAAAAGCCATATGTATTCTTCCAGATCTGTGCAGTAATCCAGTATAAAACTTTACCTCTGTGCAGAGCTTCCTGTAATACAGACCGTTCACTGCTACTCCCTCTCCTTGAGCACTGTGACTGGTCTTGTCTCCACCCCCTCCTGTAGTTTTCTGTAGGTAGCCTCTAGTGGGGGGGGGGGGGCTACTTGGTCCCTCCCACAACTATGCTTGCTACATTGGTTATGTACTGCACAGTGCCATCACATTACATTTTTTTTAAGGTAATATCTGGGTTTCCAAAAGCAAAGAGTGCAAACAGAATGGATTTATATCCTTTGTGGATATTGAAGAAAATATTTAAGGCTGGGTTTACACCTCCGATGAATGTGGCTCGCAGCAGAGTTCTCCGTTTTAGGGGTGAATTTTTGCCTGAATTCGGCCCTGAAACTGAGCCAAAGACGCACAGTGTTCCTGTGCATGTCACTACGCAGCCACAACGGAGATATGTAAACTCCATAGAGTGAGAGTCGGTCACAATCTCCTGTCATGCGAATTGGATTGCGGTGAAACCTGCATCCAATTGAATAGGTGTGAACCCAGCATTAAAGGGGTTGTAAAGGTTTGTGTTTGTTCACCTTAATGCACCCAAAGGGTCACTAAAGGAATTTTTTTTTTTGCTGAAATGACTGTTTACAGGGTATAGAGACATAAAAGTTAACTGATTCCCTTTAAAAATTATTACAAATAGATAAAAAACAATCATATAATGTGCCTGCAGGTTAGTTTCACTTTTAAACTGGTTTCATGTTCCTGTGAACTAGAGCGACACACAGAACAAAAACAAACAAATCCAGGGCAGTGTTTTGTTTTTAAAATTAATCTGATTGGTTCTGTTAAGTTTTAGACACACAGTAATGACAGCTTAGGCCACCGTGAAAAGCTCCCAGTACTGTGGTTATAAGGAAACAGACAACCAGGAAGTGTGCAGATCACAGCAGAATTACAGCAACTTCAAAGCAAAAACGAACAATGAGGACATGAAACCAGTACTGCAGTAAGGTAAAGGAAGCTATTTAGCTAAAAAAAATGTTTTCTTTTCCTTTAGTGATCCTTTTAAGGTAAATAAAAACACCTTGCTGTCATGGGCCCCCCAGCCCCCCCGTTTTACTTACCTGAGCGCGTTCACCTGTGCGCATGTGCACATCCCCCGGCGTCCTCTTCTCCACTGAGCCTGGCCATTGATTGGATAGATTGATAGCAGCGCAGCCATTGGCTCCCGCTGCTGTCAATCACATCCAATGACATGGCCACAGGGGGGGGGCGGGACCGAGTCATACACTTGTACACTTGGCGTCTATGGACGCCAAGTGTATGACACGGGAGCGCGCCCGCAAGCTAACCCCCACGGTAGAGAGCTTCCTAGAGGGGGTTAGCTTTAGCGAGACAGCCGCCGTGGGACCCCAGAACAGCAGGATCAGAGCCACTCTGTGCAAAACAAACTGCACAGTGGAGGTAAGTATGACATGTTTGTTACTAACCCTACCCCTACACCTAACCCCTACCCCTAACCCTAACCCCTAACCCTTTAAAAAAAAAAACTATACAATCACTTTAAGGAAAGTTTTTGTGCAGCTTTACTGTATCAAGCATGTCCTGGGGTATTACATCACTTTCATCAGACTTGCAGAAGATGGAAGATGGACAATTATATACAATTAAAAAAATCTGTTTCTACAAGATTAAAACCCCAGGGTTTCATTTTGTGAACCTCAGGAAGGAAAGGTCGCTGTAATAATCATTGACTGGGTCTGTTGACATTCTAGTAACATTTTGGAATGGATGGATCTCATGCTCTCTGCTCACACAATGCAGTAAATGTCAGTGAACAGACAGTACATCACATGCACCAAATGTTTCTATTTTCTTCATTTATTTTCATGGAGAGGAAAAAAACTCTGGAGCTGCTGGATATTAATCAATTTTTTATAAACTGTTTAAATGTTGACAAGCAATCCATTGTTTCTTAATTGTATTCCATGACGTCTGTTTCAGGAGCAAAAGGTCTCCAGATGATTGGGATAATTTTCAGTCACAAGAACAGAAGACACTAGGGAAAATGATGGGTTGTGTTCTTGTCTACAAAGGAAAACTATTGTATGTTTCATATCCACCCATGTACCTACCTGTATGAGTACATTAACAGCTAGCTACATTGAGCAGCTATGCACTTTGGTCTGGACAAACCTACTTACCTGAGAGGAACTGATTTAAAGATTTTTTTTTTCTCATTCAGTTTGATACAAGTTGTGTCATTTTCTAATACATTGTAGCTATTTACAAAGCTACTACTTTTCACAGAAATGAAGGACCTCTTTTTTTTTTATAATTAACCATTTGCAGGGCTTTTTTTCATCAGGAACGTGGGGGAACGCAGTTCCGGCACCTCCAAAACTGACTATATATAATAGCAATGGGTGCTGGGGTGTGCTGGAGGATCAATTGATGCTGGCAACTGGGGAATCTATTGTTGCTGTAGGGGATCTATTTTTATCGAGAAAGGGGGTCTATTGTTGCTGGGGAGGTCTTCTATTGCTCATGGGGGATTTATTGTTGCTGGGGTAGGTCTTATGTTGCAGGTGGTCAATAGTTGCTGAGAGGGATCTACTGTTGAGGGAGGGGGTCTAATGTTTCTGGCTGCTGGAGGGCCTATTGATGCTTCCTACTGGGGAATATATTTTTACGGTAAGGGATCTATATTTTCAGGGGGATCTATTGCTGCCGGAGAGGTCTATTGTTGCTGGGGGGATCTATTGTTGCTGGGGGTGGGTCTTATGTTGCAGGGGGTCAATCGTTGCAGAGAGGGATGTACTGTTGAGGGAGGGGTCTAATGTTGCTGGCTGCTGAAGGGTCTATTGATGCTTGCTACTGGGGAATCTATTGTTCCTGGAGGGGATCTATTTTTGCAGGGGGGTCTATTGTTGCTGGTGGGGGATCTATTGTTGCTGGTGGTGAGTCTTATGTTGCAGGGGGTCAATCATTGCTGAGAGGGATGTACTGTTGAGGGAGAAGTTTAATGTTGCTGGCTGCTTGAGGGTCTATTGATGCTGGCTGTTGGGGGTCCATTGTTGCTGGGGTGATCTATTGTCACTGGGGTGTCCATTGATGCCAAATCTATTTTACTGCTTTTCTTGTTATTAACAAATTCCATACAGAATACTGAGCACTACAAATGATACTTGGTTCTGCATTCTCTAAAAGAGGTGGTACTGGGAGGTGGGTAAGGGGTGGAACCAAGTAACAGTGTTCGGAGGTGGGAAGGGGCGGAGCCAATGGGGTGACTCGGAAGGGAGGAGTTCCTGCACCTATTCTCTGAGAAAAAAAGCCCTGACCATTTGTATTGGTTTTTTTTTATAAAAGAAATGAACAAACTGTGGACAATACACATCAGGAATGCACAAAGAGTACAAAGTCAGAGGAAACTCGGAAGGTACAGTTTCTCAATATCTGCAAACAGAAGTTAGAACCTCCTTCTTACAATTCCCTCTTCTACATCAGTCTAGTGAAGTCCATCCTTTCTCAAGCTTTTTGCCCAGAGAAACCCGTAAAATACATTTCAGGTGTAGCACTACCCCCGAATGAGCTGCTGGTTAATTTTGGGTGGCATGTTACCTCTATTCCTTTGCCGTCCAGGGTACTTGATGAGAGCTGAAAAAAAGGTTCAACGTCCACACGTTGCGTTTCTTTGTCTATGCTTTATTTACCAAACGTGGTAAAAGAATTAAAGTAGCAGTTGAAGAGGTGGAAGGGTAATAGGTAGTAGGTTCAGGTGTATAACTTTTGATCAGAAGCACTCCTGCTCCCAACCATGCAGCCTTTATCGCCACTCAAGCCAGAGTGGGTATTGTACACCTGGATAGGCCTCTCTCACTAACCTAGCAGCCAGGGTGTCACACGGAACTTGGCTCTGCCGCAGACGTTCCCAAAGGTGGAGATATATTCAGTCCAGAATCCTCTCAGCATAGGATTAAACACTCGGATCTCTTCTTGAAATAGGTTCTTGTGAACTCAGAACTGACAGGCGACCTTCACTTGGCCTCTCAGTATTAGTGCGTCCTTCAATGAAGTTCAAGGCCTCTCCTGAGCGTACCAGCCTTCTGCTCGGTGCTCTCCAGAATAGGTGCTTCATTAAGTGGCTTCCTCCCTCTAGGACGGACAGCACAGGACCACTCTGCAAGCGTAGACCCAACCTAACTACCGGCCTACTTAGTAGATCACAGCTCCGGACCAACGTGGTCCCGAAGCCAGGAACACTTGAACACGCACCCCCAGCCAGGAGGGCCACTCACGGGTGGAACGACTGACCAGGAACGGACGACGACGACCCAGAACTAATGACGTCTGTCCCTTAAGTACTCTCCCCCAGCATGCACAGCGATGCGATCAACTCCCACTGATAGGCTGCTGAGGAAGAACACCCAATACACTGCTGCCACCCTTGGCCTGGGGTGGTACCAACACCCCAGACAACAATAGTGGTCACTCACAGTACAGCCACGGCTGAAACAGAAGCCCAAAATTTGGCAAGATAATACAGTCAGAGGTAGTTAAATCTCTGACTACCCTCTAAATTTAAGGCAGCGCCAGCTATAAAAGTAGCAGGCCGCTACACAGGTCTTAGGGAACCCGAGATAAATTAATCAGGGTCAGTGTGAAGAAAGTCCCTTACATTAGTTCTCACTGGGAGAACTGCCCCCTTATAGTGGTAGTCAGCCTATTAAAGGCTGCCCTTACATTGGTGGTTAGAGTGTCATCCTAACAGACAGCTAAAAATATTATTGGCGTCATACCGCTGGCTCTGTTACGTGGCACTGGACACAGAACTATGTAGGTACTATTGGATGGAAGGTCAATCAGCCAAAACTCAAAGAACCCCTAGTGACCTCTGGGGGAACCCTGGTTGAGAATGGCTGGTCTAAGCTTTGTCACCCGTCAAAAAAAAAACAACACCTTCCTCATTTCTCTCCTACCTGACATCATTTCTTTTAGGTGAAGTGGAGGAGTGGAGCAGAAGCTTAATGTAGACATCTGCAGACTATGCATCCATTCAGGGAAAAACAACAGTTTGACTTAGCGTAGGGTCAGGCGGTGCATCTAATGCCTGTGTGGAGGCATACTACCTAGACGAGGAATGAGGGAACCCATATAGGATTTTTTGTTGAAACACAAACTTTTGTTTTAAGTTTTGGAGTATTGAGAAGGTGGCTTTGCCAAAGAGTGATGTGAGATGAAAGCAAGTAAATGTACAAGTCAGGTATTTAAAGGTGTGTTGATATAATCGTTGGATAAGTAGGGGTGTGGTCTTCCAATGAAATTCTAGTCATCCAACGGAAAAAGTTAGAAATTGGAGTTTTAAAACTGTCAATTTCCTATGCATGTATAAACAAATCAAAAAGTTGATATCTAAGGAAAATAGAAAAAAAAAAAGTTTTTTGTGACTTTCCTTAAATTGATTCAGTAGGCCAGTGTGTCAGCTAAGATTCAAGGCAACTGAAAGCGGCAGCTCTTAATTAGCCATATGGAGTTTATAAAGTGCATTTACAATATTTCATAGCATGCATAAGAATAAAATATTGGCTTTGTCATGGGTCAGAGAGAGGGCCAAGAGAAAAATTGAGGGATGAATTATAACACTATGTACCTAACAAAGCCCAGGCATTAAAGGGGTTGTAAAGGTTCGTTTTCATTTCATTTTCATTTTCAAAATAGGTTCCTTTAAGCTAGTTACCTTTTCCTTCCCTTCTAAGGCCCGGATTCACGTACAACGGCGCATAGTTATGCCGGCGTAGCGTATCGAATATTCGCTATGCCGACGTAGCGCAGAGCGGCGAGCACAGTATTCACAAAGCAAATGCTCCCAACGTTGCACCGGCGTAACGTAAATTCGTAGGCGTAAGTCGTCCTAATTCAAAGTAGGTGGAAGTGGGCGTGATCCATTTAAATGAAGCGTGACCCCATGCAAATGATGCGCTGAACAAACGGCGCATGCGCCGTCCCGTGGACGTAAACCAGTGCGCATGCTCAGAATCACGTCGGAAATACACCCTAAGATACGTCGAATCACTGCCTACGACGTGAACGTAACCTACGCCCATCCCTATTCACGTACAGTACTACTACGTAAACGACTTAAAATACGACGGCTGTTCCCTGGTCCATACCTTTGCATGAGTTGCGCCTCATAGATGGGGAATAACTATACGCCGGACGTAAGCCTTACGTAAACCGCGTATATTAATGCGCCGGGCGCAAGTCATTCGTGAATCGGCGTATCTCACTCATTTGCATATTCAAATTGTAAATCAATGGGAGCGCCCCTTGCGGCCAGCGTAAATATGCACCTACGATACGACAGCGTAGGAAAGTTACGTTGGTCGTAGGAAACCTATTTTCAGGCGTATCTAGTTCTATGGGTACGGCGCACAGATACGACGGCGCACATTGACACTTACGTGGCGTATCTCGAGATACGTCGGCGTAAGTGCTACGTGAATCCGGGCCTAAATGTTTATTTCTTTGTCTGAATTTCTCACTTCCTGATCCTCCTCAGTAAGCTTGCCCCCATCATCCGAGCCGTTCTGGCTTGGGGTTGGTCAGCGTGCTCGCCCCCTCCCTAGGGACTACATACGTGCGGGGAAGAGGGAGGGGGGAACCTGTTTAGAAAATAAAAAACAAACCTTTACAACCCCTTTAATTAATTGTGAAGATGGATTTAAAGGAGCTTTTATCAATGGAGTAGTGCAGACCAAAACTAACCAGAGAATCTACATTTTCTATGAGTTCCTCTAAATTGTTCTAAATAGAAAAGTCCCTTAACTTTGTTATAGGTGTCACGATGAGCAAATCTTTGTAGCTTTTACAATGGTTTTCCTAAAAAAATTTAAGCCCCTTGGTATGATTCACTTTGTGACACTCCCTGAACAATTGTCACTTCTTATCAAAAGCAAGACAGGAGGGTTATACTTATCGGGGCAGATTCACAGAAGAAGTACACCGGCTATCTACTGATATGTCGGCTTACTTTCAAATTACCCGCGTCGTATCTTTAGTTTGTATTCTCAAACCAAGATACGACGGCATTTGGGTAAAATCCGACAGGCGTACGGCTTCGTACGCCTTCGGATCTTAGATGCAATACTTTGGCGCCCGCTGGGTGGAGTTTGCGTTGTTTTCAGCGTCGGGTATGCAAATTAGCTATTTCCGTCGATCCACGAACGTACGCGCGGTCATCGCATTCTCGTCTGTAGTCTGCTTTTTCCGGCGTAAAGTTAAAGCTGCTATTTTGTGGCGTATAGATAGACATGCCATGTTAAAGTATGGCCGTCATTCCCGCGTCGAAATTTGAATTTTTTTTTTTTGCGTAAGTCGTCCGTGAAGAGGAATGGACGTAAGTCACGTTGAGGTTCTAAAAACATCACTGCGATGTCATTTTGCGCAAAGCACGGCGGGAAATTTCGAGACGGAGCATGCGCAGTACGATCGGCGCGGGAACGCGACTAATTTAAATGATCCACGCCCCCTACCTGGATCATTTGAATTAGGCGGGCTTGCGCCGGTGGACTTTACGTTACGCCGCCGCAACTTTACAGGCAAGTGCTTTGTGAATCAAGCACTTGCCCGTAAAACTTGCGGCGGTGTAACGTACATGAGATACGTTACGCCGCCGGAATTCTATGTGAATCTGGCCCACTGTATATATAGGTGCTCTACTGGACAGCAATGTGAGTTTTGGGCCTGATTTGAGCCAAGCAAATTTATACTTGGCAGATCCAGACAGACTAGAGAATAATCTTACATCCGTATGCCCTTTCTGATCCCAGCAGATGTGCTTGGGGTATGCAGTCCTCCGGGACGAAGCAATAGCCCATTTGAGATTTCAGTATTTTCTGAGGTTTACTCTCGAGACACCTTGAGCTCTGCTGTAATGTAAACAATTTATATACAGTGGATACAGTAATTAGTTAATTTGTTCTGTAATAGAATCAGGGGGAGATGAGAGGAAGCAATTTTCCATAGCGCGGGAGGTCAGTAGCTCTGCACTAATGAACTTGGTATGTTATAAATAATGACATTCAAAACATAATCATTATGTTCACTCACAGATTTTACTTTAATGAAACTTGAATGTCAAATAGCTTGTGGTGCATACTGGCTGACAACATGCTACATCAAGTAAGAAAACCAGAAACTATATTCTTTTATGTTTGCGTTAAATGCAGTAGCGCCAATCATTTTTATTATTGATTTTTTTTCGGTGCCCCATTTGGGGCTTTGGTGAAATATCAGGGGTCTAAACAGGTGGTCTAAACAGGCCCCTGATGTCTCACTTTTGAGACAAAGAAAGGGACTGGGAACAGAGATTACACAGTCCCTTTCTCTGCAGCTAGGCAGCAGGGGGAATCTGCCCAGCACAGGGTGATTACAGTGTGCCTACACATATGCCTACTAGGCATTTTTTTTTATATGTCCCCCCCCCCCAATCCTGGATACCCTATACATAAAAAGATCTGTGCCCTTCTCTTTTTTTAATCTGCTTCCATACGGTCACATGATCCTGTAGTTTCGGCCTCCCTGTTTCAGTGAGAGGCTGCTTCAGTGGAGAGGAGTGTGTGCCAACATTTGCTGTGCCATGGGAGCCTATGGGTTACGTCACCACACTTGGAATTCCCAGCTATTGTTGAGCGCTCCCTTACACAGGGAAGCTGAAGCTCTAAAGCTGCAGAATCATGTGACAACACCAGATTAAAAAATGATAAGTATGCAGGATAGGTAGGAGGGGGAAGGGAACATTTCTATGAATAGTTATGCCTTGTACACACGATCGGAATTTCCGCTGGAAAAAGTCAGACATCATTTTTTCATCGGATATTCCGACTGTGTGTGTGCCCCATCGGCGTTTATCTATTGGAAATTCAGACAGATTTAGAAAGAGAACATGTTCTCTTTTTTTCAGATGAAAAAAATTCAGAAAATTCCGTTCGTCTGTATGGAACTCTGACGGAGAAAAAAACATGCATGCTCATAATCAAGTTGACGCATGCTCGGAAGCATTGAACTTAATTTTTCGTGGCTTGTCGTAGTGTTGTATGTCAACGCGTTTTGGACGGTCGGAATTTGGTGTGACAGTGTGTATGCAAGACAGCTTGAACGGAATTCCTTTAGAAAAATCCATCTGAGTTTATCCTGATGGAAATTCCGATCGTGTGTACGGGCATTAGTGTTAGTTTCTATTATAACTGTAAGTTTTTTTCACTTTGACTTATATTGTGTGAGATGAAGGTTGTGATTGTTTGTTTGATAGAACACACAACACAATGGAAAGAAAAAAAATGTCACCACATAACAGGTCATAGTATCATCAACACTAGCCAAAACTTTATTTTTTGGGGGTTAAGTTTGTGAAGGTTTTTTTTTTAGGGAAGGCCTCTGAACATGTTATTGCAATCTATAACCCTGTATTGAAGCTTTCCAATCACTCCTTATCTTGGTGACACCAGGACAAGATGTATGATGTGACAGGAAGACACAATAACAATAAAAACTCAGCAGATTAGACCTTTCACTACATTTCTACACACAAGTGCTTTATTTATGGACTCTGGTGTTACTTCCTGTCCCTGTGACACCCATCACTTCCTGTCCCCTGTGACAACTTATTTGCAGGGGCTCTTCCTTTGATTGAAGTTAAAGTGGAGGTTCACCCGGAAATGTACATTTTTAAGATTAGATTCATGCTCATTTTGTCAATGGAAAACGAGTAGTTTTTTAAAAACGAAGCAGTACTTACCGTTTTAGAGAGCGATCTTCTCCGCCGCTTCCGGGTATGGGCTGCGGGACTGGGCATTCCTATTTGATTGACAGTCTTCCGACAGGCTTCCGACGGTCGCATCTATCGCGTCACGATTTTCCGAAAGTAGCTGAACGTCGGTGCGCAGGCGCCGTATAGATCCGCTCCGACGTTCGGCTTCTTTCGGCTACTCGTAACGCGATAGATGCGACCGTCGGAAGCCTGTCGGAAGACTGTCAATCAAATAGGAACGTCCAGTCCCGAAGACCATACCCGGAAGCGGCGGAGAAGATCGCTCTCTAAAACGGTAAGTACTGCTTCGTTTTTAAAAAAACTACCCGATTCCCCTTGACAAAATGAGCATGAATCTAATCTTAAAAGTGTTTTTTCGGGTGAACTCCCGATTTAATTTGAAGTTGAGTTGGAAAGTGAGAACCTCACCATCTGCCAATCAGCTGCGGCAGGTCACATCGCTGATGACATCACAGGCATTTAAGGATAAGCAAACTGAAGATGGACCTGCTGGTTGGCAGCTTGATGTCCAATAATATGACTCCCTGTACCACACAGGAGTAGATGTCATCCTATGGAATTGCACATCAATCACGTGAGCACCTATCCCCGCAAATGAAGTGTAGCACTACCCCCGAAGGAGCTGCTGGTTTGATTTGGATGGCATGTTACCTCTTGTCTTCTCGCGGTCTAGGGTACTGGATGAGAGCTGTAATAAAGTCAATGTCCACACAGGTGTCTTTTCTGTGCTTTTATTACCCAGTCGAGTAAAAACGATAAAAGTAGAAATAGGTGAAGGGATAGAAGAAATGGAAATGGCGGATTCAGGGTTAACTGATGTGGAAACAGTCCTGCTTCCAATAAGAAAACTTCTTCACCACTCTAGCCAGAGTGGGTACAGCGCACCTGGATAGGCCTCTCTCACCAGCCTAGCAGCCAGAGTGTCACTCTGAAATTTAGGTTAAAGTCTCTGCCACAGACAGGGCTGTCTTTTCCATTGGGCACGCTGGGCAGTTGCCCGGGGGCCCCACTTGCCTGGGGGGCCCCCGATCGGCTGCCCAGTGACCCCTCTCTGAGGGAGAGTCTGGAGAGGAGTCAAGAGTGGGAGCGTCGCCAGGATGGGGGTCATGGGAGAAGTCAGACACGAGGAGACTGTAGGATAAAACCAGAGCAGCCAAGCTGGAGCCATCTGACTGAGCCTTGCATGGTGCACCTTAGAGGAGGTCAGTGATAGCACCGCCAGGCCAGTCTAAGGGGCAGGTGGTTGCTGATGTAATTGGGGAGTGAATACAAAAATATTAGTGACCCCCCCCTTTACCTTAGTGTATTTACTCTACGGAAGGTGGTCTCTGGTCACCAGAGTGCCCCACACATCAGAGTTCCTGGTGTTCCCCTTTACATCAGAGTCTGCAGGATTCCCCCTTACAGTGCAAGGGGGAAATCAGTCTTAGGACCCTGATGTAAGTGGGAACTCTGATGTAAAGAGAAAGCAGTGGACTCTGATATAAGGTGGTCTCTGGTCACCAGAGCCCCCCTCCACATCAGAGTTCCCCATTACATCATGATCTGCAGCGTTCCCCTTTACATAAGAGTTCCCTTTCACTGTAAGGGGGAATCCTGCAGACTCTGATGTAAGAGGAAACTCCGAGCAGGCTGGGTTATAGTAACCTAACCTTCAATGTCAATGAAGACATTGGTAAAACTGTAATTTTAGGTACTTTTTTTGCAGTGCCGGTAAAAAAATGTGGTTCTGCCAGTAAATTTCATAATTTTTGTCAGTAAATTCTCGTGCGTGATTGTGTAGACAGGGCCCCAGTGCACTGTATTGCCCGGGGGCCTATAATGCTCTTAAGATGGCACTGGCCACAGACCCTCCTAAAGGTGGAGATAATCTCGCTCCAAAATCCATCTCAACTGGATTCAGCACCCGGATCTCCTTCAAAACAACTTTAATTGCATCAATAACTGACAGGCGACCACCGTCCAGCCTCTCAGGTACGAAGTGTCCTTCGAGGAGCAGATAGGCCTCTCCTGTGACACCAGCCTCATGCTCGGTGACCCTCAGACAGGTTCTCCATCCACCGGCTTCCTCCACTTTGGACGGACAGCACAGGACCACTTGGAAATCTGTAGACCGAGGCTTCCTACTGAGCCTATGAAGTAGATTGACGCTGCGGACCAACGTGGTCCCGGAGCCAGGAACACAGCAACACTTACACACACCCCGGCCAGGAGGGCCACACACGGGGGTGGTGGGACGACTGCCCAGGTGGAAGGCATGAGGCGACGACGACGAACCAATGGTGTCTGCCCCTCTAATACCCCTCCCCAGCATGCACAGCGAGGTGATCAACCCTGCTGATTGGCTGCCGAAGAGAAGTATCCACACTACCCTGATTCTACTGCTGCCCCCTGCCGTCTGGGGGTGACTGAAGTCCCCAGACAAAAGGATAGGCACACAGCACAGCCAGGGCTGGAACAGAAGCCTATAAAATTTGGCTAAATTAACATGGTCAAAGCCAATTAACTCTCTGACCCCCTTCTAAATTTACAATAGCACCTGCTATAAAAGTAGCCAGGCGCTACACAAGTGTCAAGAGCAGGACTCTTATTTATGTGCAAATCTTCCTTGCCTAATTATAATAATAAAGTACATCTTACAACAGAACATCTGTAATTTGATTTTTAATCAGGACTGAATTAGAAAACAGGTGGTTGAAATGATGATGTATAAAATCCATTTAAAGAAATCCCAAATATATACATTATGTGTAAATGATTAAGTACAATGGAAAAAATGTTGGATGTCTTTCATGCTAGAGGTTTAAGTATTTATATGGAAGATTGTAAAACTAATGTGCTGGTTTCATTTTCCAGAAAAAAAAAAGTATTCCTGTGAGGAAATTCGCAGAGATCTGCAATGAAGTCATTGACTGTATACTGTAATTCACTACAGATGTGAGCTCATATGTGTGAAATGGTTAAAATGATCCTATAAAAGCTATGTGAAGTGTAATATTATTATATCCTGGATAATTATAAGATCACCCATTTAGACAGCTGGAATCAAAACATTCATAAGGGTTACTTTTAATGGAAATAGATGATGGCCCGGATTCCCAAAGCACTTGCGCCGACGTATCTCAAGATACGCCGCGTAAGTGCAAACATGCGCCGTTGTATCTGTGCGCCGGATCCACAAACTAAGATACGCCTAAAAATAAGCTTCATCCCGCCAACGTAACTTGCCTACGCCGGCGTAGCATGGGCGCATATTTAGGCAGGACGCATGGTGGCACTCCCATTGATCAGCCATTCAAATATGCAAATGAGGAAAATACGGCGATTCAAGAACGTACGTGCGCCCGACGCAGGCTACAAGTGGTGCGCGTAAGTTGTACGTCCGGCGTAAAGTTAAGCCCCATAAAGGAGGTGTAATCCAGCAGCAGACATGCAAAGGTCTGCACCAAGGAATACAAGCCAGCGTATTTTACGTAGTCTACGTTGGACGTGAGTCTGGCTGGGCGTAGGATACGTTCATGACGTAGGCAGTGATCCGGCGTATCTTAGGCAGTTGTTCCGACGTGGTTGTGAGCATGCGCAGGGGGATGCGTCTACGGCACGACGCATGCGCAGTTCATTAAATGTACATGTCTGGCGATCAGACCATCATTTACATGGGGTCACGCCTCATTTGCATGGGTCAAGCCCACTTCCACCTACGCCAACGCAGCGTTGGGAGCAAAAACTTGCTGAATGCAGTGCTTGCATCTCTGCGCTGCGTAGAGCACAGGGGGATGTGCTGTGGCGGCGTAATGTGCGCCTGCTGTCTGTGAATCCGGGCCGATGTTGACAATTTACAAGTGATGGTGCCCAGCAGCAGTCTCAGAGCTTTTGCATTTCCACAGAAGGGAGAATTCACAGGTAAATAAAATATGTATAAATAGTGTAAAATGTACATTTATGAATGTTCTGGAAGAAGGTTCGCTTTAAGGTGTGTACAATGAAGTGTGCATAACTTTTATTATCATACAGGATTTATATAGTGCCAATTGTTTGGCACTTTACAATTTAAAGGGAAATAGCACGGTTATAATTAGATTTGACACAAGAGAACCAGGAGGGCCTTGCTCGTGAGAGCTTACAATCAAACAGGGAGGGGAAAGTGATACAAAGGGGATTATCTGTGAGGGATGAGCTGAGGGAGTAAAGCCGAGTACACACAGGCTGAATGTCAGGTGACATCAGCCGGTTAAAAAAAGAACAGCCTTCATTCGGCCCGTGTGTACGGCAGCCTGCAGCTGACCGATTCCTGATCAGAGCTCTCAGTCAATGGCTGAGAGCACTGACCAGAGTGTTCTGGTGAGGGGCCTGCCCCTCTGTCAGAACACAACTGCTCAGCAGGGGAGATCGATGTACTAACATCGGATTGTTAGTACATCGGCTCAGATCTGCACTGCCCCTTCTTGATTTTTTTTTGTGTCACCCTTAAATGATTTAGATTATCAAAAAAAAAATATTACACAACGATAACCTGAGTAAATTCAAAATGCAGTTTTTAAATGATGATTTCATTGATTAAGAGGAAAAAGTTCAAACCTGCCTGGCCCTATGTGAAAAAGTAATTGTTACCTAAACCTAATAACTGGTTACATAGTTACATAGTTGGTAAGGTTGAAAAAAGACAACAGTTCAACCTGTGTTGGTGTGTCTGTGTTGCCCTATTTAAACAGTAAAAATTTCCTTCCGCTCCATATCCAGATGAAGTGATCTGTCGATCACGAAATGCGTCTAAGCAAGACGATTGTCCGACTTTGGGATAGTCCCCCCTCACCAGTAGCCAAACCCCCTTCATTCAAGTAACAAATTGGGACCTGATGCATTACCCCCAGTGGTTGAGTAGACGCATTGATTTTGTCGGATACTCCAACTCAGCCTCGTACGTCTTGTGAAACCTGATGGAAGAAACGTGACCTGACGCTGTTTGCATTGGTCAAATCTGTGTTCCGAGCGAACCAGTTGTCGTTGCCGCTCATCCATAGAACGTGGAACGTGACATATTCAGGAACACGCCACCGGCTAGATTAGTCTTTCTGGACAATATACCTGTAACAGCACTGGTGAACGCAGGGCCGATCTGCCCTATAGGCTCACTATGCAAGCCGCTTAGGGCCCCACAAAGCTGCAGAGGGCCCCCCAAATTACTAGAGGCCCCGCCTGGTGAGAAGTCATTTTCAGCCCCTCACTCCGCTTCTCAACTCGCTGGCTGCATGGTAGAAGAGGTAAGAAGTCAGCACCCCACCCAATGTAAGATGTCTCATTTCTGACAGCAGAACACCCCCTCCCCCGCTTCTCAACTGTCACTGTCGGCAGCCCCCCAACCCCCCCGCTTCTCAACTTTAATGTGACATGTAATTTTGCTTAGGGACCCAGGGAGGTCAGAATCGGCACTGGGTGAACGGAGTGAACCACAACTGCGGTTAGCAGGGATTTCAATGCGCTTCTTTATGTGAGAACTCAGTATTGGGCCCAGGCGTCACTCCACACAAACAGGAGTTTGGGGATCTCTACATCATCTCTCTCTCACATAAAGAAAGGTGTTGAGCTACTAAGGATGGAAGCATTACAACATGCGACCAGAGCTTGGCATTTAAAATTATAATATTTAGGTTAAAGATCAGGTTTCCAATATATGCAAGTGATTATCAGTACGGGACCCCAGGCGTCACTCCACACAAACAGGAGTTTGGGGGTTCTCTACATCATATCACTATGAACATATAGGGATGTATTAGGTCACTAAGGGAGTTGGTATAAAATACCATCAACCCTTAGCATAGAAAAGTTAGAGCGAACATGTTCAATAATTTAGGACAAAGCCTATAAGCAATTTGTACTTATGTCAAGCTCGTAGTAAATAGGAGTTGTAGTGACAACTAGTAGTTGCGCATGAGAGGCAGTATAGCTCAGCTAATAGTAGTTGCATATAAGAAGCAATATAGCTGAGGTAATTATAGTTGCATATGAGAAGCAATTTAGCTTAGGTAATTATAGTTGCATATGAGAAGCAATTATAGCTCAGGTAATTTGAAGGTAGATGACCCTTTAAGGTATTCCTTAGCGAACAGTCCTTAGCATAACAATATATCCCAAGTAGTATGTTGACATCCACAAGGCATAATAAGCAATAGTAATAGATGGAACATAAGCAGCAGATTTCCTATGGCACTACAAGTGACACAATAGCTACTTATCCGTTTGCAGGATTCAGTGAAGTAAACAGGGATTCCGTAGTGTAAGGTGTACAGCAAGGAGGGCCTCAAGGTTGTACCCAGCAATGGCTCTCTGTTGCAGTAGATGTAGCAGCACTAAAGTAGTAGTTGTAGCTGGAGCGGTGTTGCAGCATGGGGAGCGATGGCATCAATATCAGTAGCGTGGCCGAGCTATGGCTGACAATAATGGAACACTGTCTGTGTATCAGGTGAATGCCTTTATAGGCAGGAGACAGGTACCAGACAGCTGTAATGCATCGGCAGTGATTTGAAAGAAGTGCCTTATAGTGCCGCCATCGCGCGGTCGCCGGAATGCGTTCCAGCGTGCAACGCATTACAGAAAAGAACAGGCGCACGGAGCGCCTGTTACAATACCATCGATGTAAGCCGTCGTAAGTCCGACAGAATTCATGGTTAACACTGGGACGACATACAAGGTTTTGATTCTGAGCGCTCTAAGTTTGAACCACATGTCTGTATGAACTTTTCTGGTCTGGCTGCATCTAGGACCAAGGCTGTTATTCATCACTCAGTACAATTTTAACACTTTGTGATATACAGGACTGCTGCTAACTGCTTTCAAATTATTAAGCAAAGCCATTAATCAGCAAGAGACCATTACTACTACTGTATAATTGCATTTTACTTGATTAACAGGACAGCCGACAACTATTCAAGCATTCTGTTATACTTCAGCAGAGGATGCTACATTTCAATTTGCTGTTCCATCATTAACAATGCATCAAATTATCAGCTGGCTACACCATTTCTAACATCTTCTTTCGTTCTTTTGATACTTTGAGTTGTTTTGGACTTTTCCCAAGTGGAATTTATCAGTATCAATATTCAAGTAATTTTATTAAGGCACTGAGAGAGGGCGGACTTGGATCCCAGTCTGACTTTTTTAGTATATGCAATGTTGTATGTTACTTTTTTATGTGTGTTTTTATTGTTTTCTGTATGTTCTGCAGGATCCTCCGTTGGGGATGGTTATACCACTCCGGATGAGTTTTTTTAATACTTTTTTACATTCACTAATAAAGTCCTTTTTCATAGAGCTGATGGTTGTTAGTTGTGGTTGATTCACCTACAAATTTTCTGTTGGGATCTTTAGTCCTAATTGTTGCACCTTTTGTTTTCCTAGAAAATCATTTCCCCTATCCCCGTATATTGTTTTTGTTAAGATGCACGTCCAAGAGTCTTTTAAAAGTATGCATACTTCCTGTCGATAGTATCAATTGTGGAACAGAGTTCCACAATCATACTGCTGTAACAGGAAAGAACCCCTTATGCAGCTTAAAGGGGAGTTCCACCCAAAAATGGAACTTCTGCTTATCTGGTTTCTCCGACACTCCTTTGTGTTCTTTTTGGACAGCAGTGGCTTTATCGCCTTGGAAAGTTCTGGGACTTTTTTTTTAGGCAGATTTGGGCGTTTTTCTGTTTTTACCATTGGTGACCCTAGACCTGTCCAAATTCACGACAAAACGCGGTAAAAAACGCCGCAAAAATCGCGGCAAATCGCGGTAAAAAAACGCTGCAAATATTGTGGAGAGACCAGGCCCCTTTTTGCGATTCGGCACTGCGTCGCTTTAACTGACAATTGCGCGGTCGTGCGACGTGGCTCCCAAACAAAATTGGTGTCCTTTTTTTCCCACAAATAGAGCTTTCTTTTGGTGGTATTTGATCACCTCTGCGGTTTTTATTTTTTGCGCTATTAACAAAAATAGAGCGACAATTTTGAAAAAAAAATCAATATTTTTAACTTTTTGCTATAATAAATATCCCCCAAAAATATATAAAAATACTTTTTTTTCCTCAGTTTAGGCCGATACGTATCCTTCTACCTATTTTTGGTAAAAAAAATCGCAATAAGCGTTTAACGGTTGGTTTGCGCAAAATGTATAGCGTTTACAAAATAGGGGATAGTTTTATTGCATTTTTATTACTTTTTTTTTTTTACTACTAATGGGCGGCGTTTAGCGATTTTTTTCGTGACTGCGCCGCGGGCCATTCTGCCGACGTATATTTGCAGGAGGCGGTCCTTAAGTAGTTAACTGAGGCCTGCAGTTCCTTAGATGTTGTTCTGGGTTCTTTTATAACCTCTTGGATGAGTCGCCGTTATGCTCTTAGAGTAATTCTGGTAGGTGGGCCACTCCTGGGAAGTGTCACCACTATTGTTTTTTTTTTACTTTTGCGGATAATGGCTCTCACCATTGTTTGTTGCAGTCTCAAAGCCTTAGAAATGACTTTGTAGAGGTTTGGGGAATTAGATTTTTATAAATATTGTGGAGGTTAAACCTATAGAAGAATAATCTATAGCATAAGCAGTAAAATTGTGTTAAGGTTTCTGAAATGAAAAATAATCACAAAGATCTTGGCCATCTGCCCTAAGCACTCTAAATGTAATATTTATATAATATGTGAAGACCATAATTTGAACTCTGGTTTAACGATGTTAACTTGTTCTAGTAATTCCATCTAATTACTTTTGAGTTAAAGTTATTGTTGTCAGTGAAATTGTGGACTTATGGAAAATATACTGTGTTGTAGAGTCCTAAACATTTTGAGGTCATCATTCATCTCAGATTTTTCTCTGCTTCATTCTGTGAATATAAACGTTTCAGAACACCTTTGAAGCTCATAAATACCACAGCACTCTATTAACACATGTGAAGGATTTAGATAATATAGATGCCATGTGGAAAACATTTTTGTTCATTAAAATGGAAATATTTACAGAAAATGCAGTTTTGGATTGAGGACGTATGGATTTCATATGATTTTTGGCAGCATAGGTTGGTTTAAATGACCTGAAAATTCTCAGGTTTAATTGCAGTTGCCAACTTTCCCCGATAATAAGGCTTGGCATACTTGGCATACTTTAATCAGTCTTTGTAAGAGATGTGAATGTTGGATGAATGTGGATGTTGATTGTGAGTTTTCTTAAATAAAGTTTTATAAATATTTTTTGCCAAGGTATCACCAGTCAGTTTGGCAGTAGTAGCTTGCCCATGCCTGGCAATTTATTGACTATGGTACTTTGTACTCATTATAGCTTTCCTTATGCTTCAAGATAATTCCTCACACCACTTATCAGACCAATAGTCATCATGTGGGACAGCTCTGACTCCAGAGACAGTGCAGAAAATGGCATGATATAAAGACGAAAAGCAGGAAAACATAGGCAATACTAAAGACTAGTCCTTTGCCTTTTTGGGCACAGCTTCCACAGTTCAGGTCCTTTTTACAATCGTTATTTTTTTTATGTTGGCTATTGCCTTTAAGTAAGTAAATGTTAGAACATCTGTTGAGTTTTTTTTACCATTTGCATTAACATTGCAGTGATTTCTGCTTATTTTCTGTTGTGTCAGTAGGATAAGTAGTGAGGGGAATTTGTCCAATAGAGTCACATACATCATTGCAACATATTATTAGAGCAAGAGAGGGTTTCCATTGCTGTCCTTTTTCCTAATTACTTGATTTCCATATTTTATGATGTGTAACCAGGCCAAGAAGTTGAGAGAAATCTACTCAATAGAGGCAAACTCAACAGAGGTTCTTATGTATATTTCCCTACTCTATTAAAAAGGAAAGATGTACCAACTCCAGCCAAAACCTCTATAGGTTATGCATAAAGCAGGATAGGGTTAGAGTTTCAAATTTTTAAGATAAACTGATACACTCACATGAAGAACAGCTTTTGCCTGTATTGGGACTTTAAAGCATATGTTCACCTTTAGGAGGATGTTACCCCCATATTTAGGGTGCAGCATGTAACATGCTCCAATGCACCCACCTCTCACGGCCAGAGCTTCCCTCTCTGTGACCGTGGGCAAGGGATCTTCTCCCTGCACTGTTTGAAAACAGCTCAGCTGTGCAGGGCTCCACTCACACAACTGCAAGATTCATTTACAAAGATTTGTGAGTCAAAAAACTCAAGTAAGGTCTGCCACAACAGCAGACGTACTTGTAGTTTGAATAAGTTGCAGGCATGCTGCTCAGCATGCTCGTAGTTCATTCATTCTTCCTATCTCTAGCTTAATAGCAGAAAGCCTGTACGGGGATTTGGGCAGCAAAAGCTAGAGGAAGATGGTGTAGGAGTCTGAAATTGTACTCGCAATCCACTGATTGCAGGTGCAATGCTCTGCAGACTCTAGTATAAAAAAAATTAATTTGCAAAATGTATTTTTTAACTGCAAAAATTTATACATTTATGTTAATTTTTTGACACCTGAACTTAGCCTATAAGTTTGCAAAGCAGCAGGTCAGGCTCAAGTTTGAGAATTTTGGCAACTTTTAGCTTGACAAAGTTGAAGCACTGGAGTTGTTGTTCCGAGACCATCCATTGGTTGTATAGTGTAGGGAATGGTTAAAGTGTACAGTGCCTTGAATAAGTATTCATACCCCTTGACATTTTCCACATTTTGTCATGTTACAACCAAAAACGTAAATGTATTTTATTGGGCTTTTATGTGATAGACCAACACAAAGTAGCACATAATTGTGAAGTGAAAGGAAAATGATAAAGGGTTTTCAATACTTTGTAGAACCACCTTTAGCTGCAATTACAGCTGCAAGTTTTTTTGGGGGATGTCTCTACCAGCTTTACATCTCTAGAGGGTGACATTGTTGCCCATTCCTTTCTGTTTAAACTCTGTCAGATTTAATGGAGAGCGTCTGTGAACAGAAATTTTCAAGTCTTGCCACAAATTCTCAATTGGAATTAGGTCTGGACTTTGACTGGGCCATTCTAACACATGACTATGCTTTGAGCTACACCATTCCATTGTAGCTTTGGCTGTATGGTTAGGGTGGTTGTCCTGCTGAAAGGTGAACCTCCGCCCCAGTCTCAAGTCTCTTAACAGGTTTTCTTCAAAGATTGCCCTGTATTTGGCTCCATCCATTTTCTCATCAACTCTGAGCAGCTTCCCTGTCCCTGCTGAAGAAAAGAATCCCCACAACATGATGCTGCCACCACCATGTTTCACGGTAGGGATGGTGTGTTCAGGATGATGTGCAGTGTTAGTTTTCCACCACACATTGCATTTTGCTTTTAGGCCAAAAGGTTGCATTTTGGTCTCATCTGACTGTCCCCACCATGGCTTCTCACAAACTACAAATAAGACTTCTTATGGCTTTTGTTCAACAATGGCTTTCTTCCATAAAGGCCAGATTTGTGGAGTGGACAACTAATAGTTGTCCTGTGGATAGATTCTCCTACCTGAGTTGTGGATCTCTGCAGCTCCTCCAGAGTTACCATGGGCCTCTTTGCTGCTTGTCTGATTAATGCTCTCCTTGCCTGGTCTGTCAGTTTTGGGTGGGGGGTAATGTCTTGGTAGGTTTGCAGTTGTGCCATACTCTTTCCATTTTTCGGATGATGGATTGCACAGTGCTCCGTGAAATGTTTAAAAGCTTAAGATATTTTTTAAAACCTAACCCTGCTTTAAACTTCTCGGTGTGTTTCTTGGCCTTCATGATGCCGTTTGAGGGCTTCACAGAACAGCTTTATTTATACTGAGATTAAATTACACACAGACTCTAATTACTAATTAGGTGACGTCTGATGGCAATTGGTTCCTCTAGATTTTAGTTAGGGGTATCAGAGTAAAGGGGGCTTAATACAAATACCCTCCCCCCACACACTTTTCAGATATTTATTTGTAAACAATTTTGAAAACCATTTATAATTTCCTTCCACTTCACAAAACTTAAAAAATTGGTACTATGGATATACTTTAAAACCTGTCAATTATTTTTACTGTTGATGTCCCATTGTGAAGATTTCCTTTCACTTCACGTCCCAATAATGCAAAGGGAAAGACAGTTGTCTACAGAACAAGTGACAAGATTTCCACTTTATTCCTAATTTGGTGACAGTAGTAAATCCAACGCTTCCCCTGAAGGAGCTGCTTGGTAATTTGGGTTCTCTGTTGTGCACCTCGACTCCAAGAACAACCTCAGCCCTGTGATACACCTGATTGATTGAAAATTACTGCAAGCACTTACAAGAACACAAGTGTGAATATCTTTAATTTGACCGTCAATCAGTATCAGGAAATACACATAAGACAGCTTAGTGGTAATTGAACTCAATGTATTGATATGAGATAGAGAAGATGGTGGTTTACAGAAGGTAGGTTCAGACACAGTCTGCTAGACCGTATAATCTCTATGCCAAGGTAATCTAGAATAGAGTTCTGTATCACTAGACTGGAATAAATACAATATATCAAAGTCAGCAATAAACAGTGCATATAAGCATTTAATGCAATGTGAAAAACAATACTATAACTAGTCTAGAGTGCACTCTAGGAGAATAGCTAAGCTATGGTGTAATGTCCCCTGAGTGGTACCTCTTAGCATAAAGGTAAAGGTCTCTGTGTAGCAGCTGTGAAGGGACAATCTTTAGTCCTAACTCTTGAGGCAGCTAAGGTTGGGGCCCAGTTATACCGTTGGTGCACATGAGAATAGTCCCAGTCAAGTATGCAGGCATAAATATGGTTACTAGATGGCTGTATGGGTAGTTCCTAAAGGTCTCAGTCTCTCTCTCTATCGAAGCAGATACTGTAGTAAATCCCAACTGCAGCAGCAGTGGCAGCTCACCAGTCCCAGCAATATTGCAGCTCATCATCCAGCACACACAGCAATAAGGTCTCTGCACCCAGGTGATTCTGGCTGTTGGCACCCCTGAACTCTGGATCCTGCTTAGTCCGCCGATATTCAGCAGTGATGGTGCACACTGGGCAGCGATGGGAACTCTCCGGGCTCCCTCACGGCAATAGGAAACTGGGTCATGTACACCTTCAGAAAATTCAGCTCTTTCCCCTCCTTTTGGCAATCTCCCTCCGGAAAATACAGTTCCAAACTTCTTGATTATAGTAGAGTCTCTCTCCTCAGGAATACAGTTCCCACAGTGCAGTGCTGCCTGACTCAGTCGATTCAACTCTCCCTGGTACGCGGCTTCCTCTTCTTGCTGATATAGCTGTTAACCAGTTCAGCACTGCAGGGCAACCACTACAATAGCAGTTGCAGCCAGTGTTTCCCTCACTCTCCATTATTGGCTACATTAAGTTTTGGTAAGAATATTTACCAGGACAATTAGAGAAGGTGAGTCTTTCTAGTGGACAAAAAGACAGCAGTAAACATCCAACAGATTTTCTAACGCTATCCTCTTCCATCCAAAGAAAAATATGTTAGAGATACGTTAAAGAACTTCCGCCTGCATAAAATACTGCAGCTGCTGACTTTTAAAATAAGGACACCTACCTGTCCATGTCCCTACAATGTCCTTACCCGAAGCCGACCCGTCCCTCAGCTCCGGGTGGAAGTGACGGCATCTTCGGTAAGGGAATCAGAAAGTGAAGCCTTCCGGATTCTGTGGCGCTCTTTCGCCCGAAGTGGGAGCAAATACCTGGATTAGATAGGTAGATTTAGAAGGCCTTTATAAATAAGTAAGTGTCCATAGTTTAAAAGTTAGCAGCTGCAGTATTTGTAGCTGCTGACTTAAAAAAAATAAAAATTGGTGGACCTCCGCTTTAAA
Source organism: Rana temporaria (assembly GCF_905171775.1). Lineage (NCBI taxonomy): Eukaryota > Metazoa > Chordata > Amphibia > Anura > Ranidae > Rana > Rana temporaria. Next base: position 58,001,489 of record NC_053493.1, on the reverse strand, counting down.
GATTAGGAAAATATTAGTAGATGCCCCCTACTTATTCTTATGTGGTAGTGCACTGTTTATTTTGATGTCAAATTTCGATTTTGCTTTAGTCAAATTATTTTGACTAAAATGCCGTTTTGAATGCTTTTAAGTGCAGAGGATCTGTCACATGTCTATTGCTGTCTCAAGAATTCCTTGTGACAGCAATAAAAGTGATAAAAATAAATAAATAATTAAAGCAACAGTGAAAAAAAAAGTAGAACAATAAAATAGAATAACAAAAAATTAAGTGCCCTCGTCCTCCCATGCTTGTACGCTTTGGTCCCGCAAACAGCAATCGTCCCACGTATGTGAGGTATCACCACGAACGTCAGATCATAGGCAATTATTTTAGCACCAGACCTCCTCTATAAATCTAAAGTGGTAACCTGTAAAGGTTTTTGAAACATAACACTGCATAGAAAAACACAATGCCTTATGGGATAATGGGGCAAAGTAAATGAATAAAGGAAATAATGTCTCATTGGATATGTAACACCAGTATCCCAGGAGAATGTAACAGAAGACCGAAACATCATTCTTACCTAGGTGGTAATGGAGGCAGATGGTGGGGCAAATATAAAAGAGAGGTAAATCATTTAAATTGAACTAAAGTATATAAAGGTCTGTTTTTTTAACAGTGGAGGGTAGAGACTAGACTGGTGCAAAACTTTATTTTTGAGTGATGTTTCACTTTAAACCTGAGTGAAGAAGTACATTCTCAATGAGATCAAGTCTGTCCTCATACTGAATAAAGGTTCTGACTTTGTAACCTAAAAGACAGCTTAATTTCTCTATTATAGGTTCATTTACACAGCCTCTGCCTAGACTTGTTATATAAACTACTTGTGATTAGTTTTACCAATACATGAGGAAAAGATTGCTATCTCACTCTATCTTGGCCAAACCTATCATTTTGTGTTAAATGATGAGCTGACATGATGGAACATGTGAATTTGCCGAGCTTATCAAAAAAGTTCAGTTGAGGTTAGAGGCTCACACTGCCACCTTCTGGTCATTGCAAAAAAGTGATAAACAAGATTTGGAATCTGAAAACAAGTACAATTTGTAATATAACCGCAAAAGACCTTTATCAAATCAGACATTGCATATCCCCTTCCTCTCCCCTCCCTCTACTTTATCTTCTTTTCATTCCATTTTACCTTTCTTAGTCCTCATTTACACTGGAACTGTCAAACCTGCAAGTAGAGACCATTTTTAATCTCATATAAGGCCTGGTTCACACCTTTGCATTTTTAGCGCATTTTCAGTATTGCAGTTTTGCAGAAACACACTACAGTCCATTTTTTTTTTTCGTTTAATCTCTCTTTATAAAAAAAAATTTCTCCAATTACACATTACAGTCCATTTAACATGGTGTAGCGGGGTATCGCACTTTTTGATGTGATACAAAGACTACCATTGCTGATCTTGACGGATCTCCGCTTTCCCCGGTGGCCGAGTTGCGTAATGAGTCACCTGTTGTTTACATTTCATTTTGGTACCGCAGTGAATGTTGGGAGATTGAGTTCAGAAGGAGAAGAGACTCCATTTGCCCTGGCCTGTAATGAACTACATTACCCAGAGAGCAACTGTGTAATCCCAGGATGCTTTGCCTTCCGCACCGCCTGCGGAGGGAGGTAATTTAAGGGAGCGGACGTGTCTGGCGCGCTCTCTCAGGACCGCCTCTTCAACCCAGGGGTGTCTCCACGGGGGGGGTTGGCCGCAGTTGAGGCCTACATACGCTCGGGAAGAGCGGCTTTGAGACGGAGAGACGGAGCTTCTGCCAGAGCCATCGGACGAGATCCCAGTAACCCTGCGACCTGTCTGAGGACGGGAGACTGCTGATCAACCGGACGGTGTGCCGTAGAGGGTCAAGGCCTGAACCAGTTGGGTGAGACGAGCACTTTCCTAAAAGTACAGTTTGTCTTGCGGAAGGGCGGATCGTTGCCATCCATCTTTATGGTCTGATTATCCAGGAAACTTAACAGTTTACTATTACCCTTTTGGATTATAAGTTGTTATTTGCACGCCACCGCATGCCAACGAACAAGTGCACGGACTGTTAGCAGGAGACTGTATTGAAGTTTGGCCTGGGACGCCAGGCCATCCTAATTAGCTATAGCTATAATGCCCTAGGGTTATCTATTTAGAGTTGTATATTCACTATATTCGTTGCATTGCTCGTTGATAAGTACAGCATCCAGCCCTGACATAGATTTTGACAGGCTGCAGACAGAGGAGGTAGATGCTGCACCTATGCCTCCTGGGCACACTTAAACTCCAGATGCACACACAGCAGATAGACACCTCAGGGTGCAAGGGGTCTAAGGCCCCGTACACACGAGAGGATCGATCCGCTGGAATCCCCGGGGAATTTTTGTCCCCGGGGATGGATTTCCAGCGGATCAAAATTTCTTGACATGCTAAGAAATCGATCCGCTGGAATCCAGTCCAACGGATTGATCCGCTGGTCTGTACAGACTCACCGGATCAATCCGTCCGAATCCATCCCCCGCATGCGTCGTAATGATTCGACGCATGCGTGGAAGTCCTTATATCACAGCGTCGCGCACGTCGCCGCGTCATCATCGGACGGAATTCCGCAGGGATTTTGATCTCATGGTTAGTACAACCATGAGATCAAAATCCGCCAGAGGATTTATCCGCGGAAACGGTCCCCCGGACCGTTTCCGTGGATAAATCCTCTCGTGTGTACTAGGCCTAAGAGATTCTTATACTTCCCAGGAGATTTCTCCTGCACATTGAAATGCAAGGGTGCCAGTGTTAATGAGGTCTATTTCGAGTGGGGGTTGGGTGGGAGTTGCTGGTTTGGGGTGGAGTTGGTTAAAATCTGGAGCTCTAAATTCCTGTTTTCCCTTTCTGGAGTTTTGATATATTCCTATGTAGAATCTATGAATTGTTGGTAGCAGATGTGGCCCTTTTCTTGTCTTTATCTGGCGGGCCTCTATCGGGCAGACAAGTGAGTGTTTCAAGTGCATGTGTGTTACACCCCCTGCATTAGATATATAACATTTAAAATATTGGTCAAATTAGTGCAGTTCATATATGTAGTTGCAGTGCATCATACAATATATATATATATATATATATATATATATATATATATATATATATATATATATATATATATATATATATATATATATGTATATATATATATATATATATATATATATGTATGTATATATATATATATGTATAAAGGAGAGACTCCTTGCAAAAAAATATATAATATATGTCCCAAAAAGTAAATAAAGTGACAGGTGCTCTTCAGAATAAAAAGATGACGTCTTCAATGATGAAACGCATAGGGCGGAGTTACTGAACGTCTTTGCATCACTTCTGGTCAGGGCTGTGGATCGTGTATCGTCCTGGCAGTTTTGTATTTTTAAACTTGCTTGTCATATTCAGATCAAATGTGAGTATATCTCCACTGTTTTTTGGACATAATAACGTTTTTTAAAGCAGTATAATGCTATGGGCATTTTCTCTTTCTACATATGAGGGACATAGAAGATCAGATTGGAAATAAACATACCGAGGATCCATAGAGTGCTGCACAGTGGCTTATACTGTGAATGCACAATACCCCTGTGTGGGGTGAGTAAATTTGGTAAGTGCATTTACACTAGGGGCATTATAAATAGCACCAGCATTACAAACGAAGAACACATGAAAAGTCACTTTTTTTCTGAAGATCACCAGTCACTTTAAAGAGCACCTGTCACTTTATTAACTTTTTGGAACATATACTATATATATTTTTTGCAAGCAATTTCTCCTTTATACATATATATCTTTATGGACTTTGCTTTGTGCACTGTAGTGCAGTCATGTTGGAACAGGAAGAGGCTATCTCCAAACTGTTCCCACAAAGTTGGGAGCCTGAAATTGTCAAAAATGTCTTGGTATGCTGACACCTTAAGAGTGCCCTTCACTCGAACTAAGGGGCCAAGCCCGATCCCTGAAAAACAACCCCACACCATAATCCCCCCTCCACCAAATGATTGGAACCAGTGAACAAAGCAAGGTCCATAAAGACATGGATGAGCGAGTTTTGGGGTGGAAGAACTTGACTGGTCTGCACAGAGTCCTGACCTCAATCCGATAGAACACATTTGGGATGAATTAGAGCCAGAGACTGCGAGCCAGGCCTTTTTGTCCAACATCAGTGTCTGACATCACAAATGCTTTTCTGGAAGAATGATCAAACATTTCCATAGTGTCAGGAACCATGAATCAGACTGAGACAGAAGTACAATTAAATCACACTTGTTTATTATTAATAATAATAATAATAATAATAATAATAATAAAAAGATAAACAGAGTAAGCGTAGTCAAAACATAGCCAGAGTTCAGGAACCGGATCAGATAGTCAGTCAAGCCAAATGTCAGAGAGCCAGAGGTATAGGTAGTAGAACAACAAGCAGGATCAGGAGCCAGAAGGGATGTCAGCCAAGCAAAGTCTTCAACAGGAACGCAGGAGAAATACTCTGCGATGTTGACCAAGACGAAGGCAGAGTGCAAATGAGCAGGAAAGGCTTAAGTAGGCAGGACTGACTAGCAGGATCATCAACAGGTGAGTCACTGTGGAGAGATAGGAGCTGGCAATTAGCCGACAGCTGAGCAGCCAGCTCAGAGAAGGAAGACACTCCTACACCTTGTAGACAGCCTTCCCAGTAGAGTTGAAACTGTTAAAGCTGCAATGGCCAACGCATTATCGAACCCTACGGACTAAGACTGGGATGCCATTAAAGTTCATGTGCGTGTAAAAGCAGGTGTCCCAATACTTTTGACAATATAGTGTATGTCATCTATGTATTCAGCTATTGTTTCAAGTTCAGCGTTAAACTGTATGAGATACAACAAAGGGTTCAAAGGCTAAGTAATTACTAACTGCAAAATAACTGATAGCATTGTTATACTGCAGTCATTACAGGCATCCCTTCCCCAAGGTGCTGGATTTGTGTCATGTCATATCCTCTAAGCTAAACAGTTGATAAAATACCTGGACATTACAAAATGATACTACAGGCTAATAACTGATGCGCTTGATGAATTAGTCTGATGACACACATACATAAAATATCTCTTTGCTAATGAAAGTATGGATGAAAACAGAAACCTGAGCTCTGGCCATGTTACATTAGCACATTTCTGGAACATCTGCAAACCAGATATTATAGGTTCTCAACAACTTTTGGTATAACTTATAGAAATAAGAGATTTGGCTACTTTCCTGGGGAAGACATAAATATTGTATATCAACGGGGGAAGAACATGTTATCGGACTCTGGTGACCTTGTATAAATTTGTCTGTGCGGAGGCAGCTGCATCTTGGGGTGGCTGAGATGGATGATGCAGACAAATGGCGAATGGATGATATTATGTCTAGTTTTAATTTGGCTTGCCCAACGTGCGTCTGTGCTCCAGGTGAGGAGAACTACATGGAAAAGCCACACACAAGCAATGTGTCTAAAAAGTTCTCCGAGCAGCTGATATTTAAATATGGCCTTTTCCAGAAATTCCCAACTTAATGATATAATTGTAGCACTTTACTATAAGAAATATTTTCCATATTTCCTCAATCTGTCCCTTTATTTTTAAGTACCCCTTAAAATTAGGTTGTGGGAAGTTTTAACCACTTAACCCCCGGACCATATTGCTGGTCAAAGACCAGAGCACTTTTTGCGATTCGGCACTGCGTCGCTTTAACTGACAATAGCGCGGTCGTGCGACGTGGCTCCCAAACAAAATTGGCGTCCTTTTTTCCCCACAAATAGAGCTTTCTTTTGGTGGTATTTGATCGCCTCTGCGGTTTTTAGTTTTTGCGCTATAAACAAAAATAGAGCAACAATTTTGAAAAAAAATGAATATTTTTTACTTTTTGCTATAATAAATATCCCCCAAAAATATATAAAAAAAAGTTTTTTTCCTCAGTTTAGGACAATACGTATTCTTCTACATATTTTTCATAAAAAAAACGCAATAAGCGTTTATTGATTGGTTTGCGCAAAAGTTATAGCATTTACAAAATAGGGAGTATTTTTATGGCATTTTTATTAATATTTTATTTTTGCTAGTAATGGCGGAGATCAGCGATTTTTTTTCGGTACTGCGACATTATGGCGGACACTTCGGACACTTTTGACACATTTTTGGGACCATTGGCATTTTTATAGCGATCAGTGCTATAAAAATGCATTGGATTACTATAAAAATGCCACTGGCAGTGAAGGGGTTAACACTAGGGGGCGGGGAAGAGGTTAAGTATGTCCCTGGGTGTGTTCTTACTGTGGGGGGGGGGGTGGCCTCACTAGGGGAAACACTGATCCTCTGTTCATACATTGTATGAACCAAAGATCAGCATTTCCCCCCCTGACAGGGCCGAGAGCTGTGTGTTTACACACACAGCTCCTGGTCCCCGCTCTGTAACAAGCAATCGCGGGTGCCCGGCGGCGATCGAGCCCGCCGGGCACACGCACGGGAGTTAGGAGCGAGCGGGGGGAGCGCGCCTCCAGCGGCGCGCACGCGCCCCTAGTGGCCGCTCAAAGAGCCGACGTTATACTAAGGGCTCTCGCCCAGGAGAGCCGACCTGCCGCCGTAGAATGACGGCGGCTGGTCGGCAAGTAGTTAATTTATTTCTGGGTGCTGGAAATAATTATATGTGGATGATAATGGAGTGCCTCCGGAATCATGAAAAACGGAGGCAGTTTTCAGGCGTTTTAATGTTAAAAATGAAAACCGCCTGAAAACTGCCTCCCATTCATTTGAATGGGTGCTTTCACACTGGGGCGGTGCGCTTGCGGGGCGGTAGAAAAAGTCCTACAAGCAGCATCTTTGGGGTGGGTTTGCATCGTTGTCTCATGAATGGGCAGCATTTCCAAAATACCTTGAAAGCGATTTGAAAGCGTTGCAAAACAGGTCTTTTTTGCTGTTTTTTAAGGTCACATGGACTTTGGATGTGGAATTTGGATTCCACATCTTAGCTCAATGACTGGTAGGCTGAGTTTGATAGGAAATATAGTTTAAGAATACCATTATTATTTGGCTTGGATTGAGTTTTTTGTGACATTTAAATTGTCAGAGATTCCAGATGGCCATTCCAGACCTTGATTTATCCCTTAATCCAAGACTGCAAAATACGTAGTGTACAATAAAAACTTATTGTAAATGTGGCAATCTGTGGATTTTGTGGATAAATTAAATTTTAAGACCCCATTCTGGCTCTTTCAGAATGCTACATTTTCCCTTGATTTGCATGGGCGTCATTTTCTCAGTCACTGTCTGTAGGATATATTTCTTCTAATTTCTACAATCTCAAATCCCTTCTCACTTTACAAACACTCTGCTAATGGTTTATGTATTTCATCTGGTCTCAGTTACAACCTGTACACAGGAACATTGTGACCTCAGACCTGCAATTCCGGAAAATTTAAAAATGAACATACCTCAATAGCATTTTGGAAAGTCATACATCATCTTTAAATTGTTACATGATGTATGTGTATCCTATCTAAAAACAAATCTAGTCACTTTAAAATAATTATAGGCTGTTTCATTTCTTCTACATTTCACATATGATGTAGGTAGAAGCAGGGCTGGACTGGGACAAAAATTTGGCCCTGGACTTCACCCAGACTGGCCCACTTTGACAGGTCTCTCCCATGGCGGCCAACAACTCCCGCACCCCCCCGGCCACCCAAGCCCCCTCTCCCCCTTCATTAGCCACTAGCCATTCTACTTTATTAGAGTAGAATGGCTGGTACTGGTACTCTTATGGGCAGTACCAGTGGGGAAGCTAGACATTATTTCACCCGGGGCAAAGAATCAGTTCAGTGCCCCCCCTTATGGGACAAGGTTAGGCAGAAGTGAGAAACTCCCAGGCCATAGCTGTTAAGTCAGCTGTCTGTCCCCTCCCCCATGCTCCTCTATTGTCCCCCCTGCTCCTCTGGTCCTCCCCTTGCTTCTCTGTTCCCCTCCAGGTGAGCAGTGCGGGAAGGGAGAGACAGAGGAGCGGAGGGGGGAGGCGGTCTGCTGTCAGTGAAGGTGGTCCACTGAGCAATCGGCCCACCGGAAAACTCCCTGTAGTCCCAATGGCCAGTCCATCCCTGGGTAGAAGGCCATTTATACCACCAGCACTTGGAGCAACTGCAAGCAACAAGCAGATACATTAGAAACTCTGGAACTGTGAAAGTACTAGAAAGTCCACTTTATCTGAGTTCTAGATCTGGGATCGCTTGAATTCTATTTTATTAATCAACTATCCTGTGAAACTCTACCTCTCTAGAAATTGTAGAAGGTGTCAAACCTATCTAATTAAAAATGAAACAAAGTAAATATCCTGTAATTTATTGAAGGTGTAGACCACACATGTCTAGGAACTATAGAGAATGTGAAATCTACCTCAGCATGTAACTTATCTTTCTGAAAACTATGGAAGACATGGGGGCCAGATCCACGTACCTGCGCCTATCTTTAGGCGGGCGTAGCGTAGCTCAGAGACGCTACGCCGCCGTAACTTAGAAAGGTGAGTACTGTATTCACAAAGAAGTTACGCCTTTAGTTACGGCGGCGTAGCGTATATCGGGCGGCGTAAGCCCGCCTAATTCAAAAGAGGCTGGTTGGGGGCATGTTCTATGCAAACTAATCGTGACCCCACGTATTTGACGTTTTTTACGAACGGCGCATGCTCCGTCCGTGAAAGAATCCCAGTGCGCATGCTCCAAATTACGGCGCAAATCGTCAATGCTTTAGACGTGACCGTAACTTACGCACAGCCCTATTCGCGAACGACTTGCGCAAACGACGTAAAACGTAAAAAATTTGACGGTGGCCCGACGTCCATACTTAACATTGCGTACGCCTCATATAGCAGGGGTAACTTTACGCCGGAAAAAGCCTCACGTAAACGACGTACGTTTGTGAATCGGCGTATCTACCTAATTTGCATATTCCTCGCGTAAATCTACGGAGGCGCCACCTAGCGGCCAACGTAAATATGCAACTAAGATACGACGGCGTAAGAGGCTTACGCCAGTCGGATCTTAGCAAAATTCCGGCGTATCTTGTTTTCTGAATACAGAAAAAAGATACGCCGGAGCATCCTTGAAGTTACGCAGCGTAGCTGCGTAGCGATAGATACGCCAGCGTAACTTCTTTGTGGATCTGGCCCATATAATCAACCTCTTTGTAACTATAGAGAATATGTAACCCTCCTCTCTGGAAATGGAAGAAGTGTAAGCCCTACCTGTATAGGAACTATAGAACCTCTAGGTGTGACAAACGTGGGTCAGACCATTTGCCACCCTAACCCAACTTGTGACAAATGTCTGGTCAACCTCACACCACGCTGTCACTGATTCGCAACAATGGAACTCTCAGCCTCACCCTGCACAAAGATGTTAAAGCTTGTGGGACCACAATCTAGGTGCCAACAGACTGAGAGTGAGTATCACTGGGTTTAGGTAACTGAGTAATTAACTCTTTAAACTGCCACCCAATACTTTTTCAAAAAATAGTAAACTTTCACAAAATTAGCAATAGCAACTATGGCCCGGATTCTTAAAGCACTTACGCCGACGTATCTTTATATACGCCGCGTAAGTGCACAGATGCGCCGTCGTATCTATGCGCCTGATTCCTAATGCTAGATGCGCCTGAAATGTGGCTTCATCCGACCGACGTAAGTTTCCTACGCCGTCGGAGCCTGGGCGCATATTTACTCTGGCCGCAAGAGGCGCTTCGAATATGCAAATGACTGAGATACGCCGATTCAAGAACGTACTTGCGCCCGTCGCTGTAATCTACGCCGTTTACGCAAGGCGTACGTCCGGTGTAAAGTTATTCCACCATATAGGAGGCGCACGCCATGCAAAGGTATGGACGACGGAACAGCCGTCGTATTTTACGTCGTTTACGCAAGTCGTACGTGAATGGGGCTGGGTGTTGGTTACGTTCACGTCAAAGGCATTGAGCCGTCGTATCTTAGGGAGTATGTTCGACGTGATTCTGAGCATGCGCGCGCATGCGCCGTTCGTCGGGACCATCATTTGCATGGGGTCACGGTTCATTTAAATGAATCACTCCCACCGTCCACCTACTTTAAATTAGGCGGGCTTAGACCGAATGATTTACGTTACGCTGGCGCAACGTAGGGAGCGAGTGCTTTGTGAATACTCTGCTTGCCTCTCTGGGATACGTCGGCGTAGCGCATATGAGATGCGCTACGCCGGAACAAAGATGCGCCGATCTACCTGAATCTGGCCCAAAGACTTTAGAATAAATATCTGTAACTGTAATGCCGAGTACAGACGATCGGAAATTCCCGACAATAAAACCATGGATTTTTGGCTGTTGGCTCAAACTTGTCTTGCGCACACACACGGTCGCACAAATGTAAATGTGAAATTCCGAATGCCAAGAACGCAGTGACGTACAAGACGTATAACGGCACTATTAAAGGGAAGTTCAATACCAGCCGTGTTAGTAGAAGTTTGGTGAGAGACAATTCGCGTTTTTCAGCCTCGTGCTTTTCAGTCCATTACAGCGCAACGAATGTGCTATCTCCATTACAAGCGCTAGTGTTACCAGACTGAGCGCTTCCGTCTCATACTTTATTCAGAGCATGCATAGAATTTTGTGCGTCGGAATTGTCCACACATGATCGGAATTTACAAGAACGCATTTTGTTGTCGGAAAATTTAAGAACCAGCTCTCAAATTTTTGTTGTCGGAAATTCCGACAGAAAATGTCCGAACGAGCCTACACACGGTCGGAATTTTCGAAATTCTGACCGTGTGTACGCGGCATAACTGTAAATATCTGTAACACATACTGTCACCACAGGCAAGTATATCCAGATCTTTACACTACAGTAGCAATCTTCAAAAGACAGGGATTCTTTAAGTTTTTTGTTAGGGCATTAGGGACAGTTTTAACATTTTTCAAGTTATGGTTAAATAATGAAAATCTAAAATATTTACAGAAAAAATTTATTACAAAAAAAAAAAAAACGCAACAGGAAAACAAATACTTATCAAGTCCTGGGTTCAATCAATGAGCAAAGTGGAAAAGTGGCTCTCATAAACTTGAGAGATCTTTCGTCGTTTTAAGGTACACAAGAGTTGGCAACTGCAAGGGGCAGCCCCCATTTCTTGTGATGATTAAGCTATGATTAAGCACCCTACAGTGGTGTGAAATGCGTCAGTATTCTTGTCTCTATGCCTCGTATGTCTCTGTAACCATATGAATTTTATCGTCTTTAATAAAGTTGTTGCAATGGGGTGTGGCCATCCAGCTTTTTCTTCAATTCCTCATTCAGTGCAGAGCCAGCACCTGTTTTTCATTAGCAGGATGGATATTATTATGGGTTAATTGCCTGGAACGGTGTTCACTTGCCCCTTTTCTTGTTAGTGAGGGGGGTGTTGAAAAAAATGATCTGACTCATCATCCGGTCTAAGTGTGTCTGCTGGGATGTCACTGTGTTTATGACTAGTGATGTCGCTAACCTAAAATTTTCGGTTCGCGAACGCGAACTTCCGCAAAAGTTCGCGAACCGGGCGAACCGCCATAGACTTCAATGGGCAGGCGAATTTTAAAACCCACAGGGACTCTTTCTGGCCACAATAGTGATGGAAAAGTTGTTTCAAGGGGACTAACACCTGGACTGTGGCATGCCGGAGGGGGATCCATGGCAAAACTCCCATGGAAAATTACGTAGTTGTCGCAGAGTCTGTTTTTAATCCATAAAGGGCATAAATCACCTAAGATTCATAAATTGTTTGGAATAACGTGCTTTAAAACATCAGGTATGATGGTGTATCGATCAGGTGTAAGGGTTAGGGTTAGGGTTACAGACAGGGTTAGGGTTACAGATAGGGTTAGGGTTACAGTCTGTAACCCTAACCCTGTCTGTAACCCTAACCTTGACCCTATCTGTAACCCTAACCCTATCTGTAACCCTAACCCTAACCCTATCTGTAACCCTAACCCTGACCCTGTCTGTAACCCTAACCCTATCTGTAACCCTAACCCTATCTGTAACCCTAACCCTGTCTGTAATAGGGTTCACAGTGAAAGACCAAACCGTGTGAAAGGGGCTTAAGAAGGAAAACGAATGGAGCCACCACATCTAATGATTGGTAAGCTGCAATATATTAAATTTTTGGCAAGGTTTACCTTATAAAGTGTCCTGTGAGTGTATGATACACAGTGTAGCATAAAGAGTGCAATAGCTCAATGTATCCTCTTACATTGATGGTCAGTGCTCAGTGTATCCTCTTACATTGGTGGTCAGTGATCAGTGTATCCTCTTACATTGGTGGTCAGTGCTCAGTGTATCCTCTTACATTGGTGGTCAGTGCTCAGTGTATTCTCTTACATTGGTGGTCAGTTCTCAGTGTTTCCTCTTACATTGGTGGTTAGTGCTCAGTGTATTCTCTTACAATGGTGGTCAGTGCTCGGTGTATCCTCCTACATTAGTGGTCAGTGCTCAGTGTATCCTCTTACATTGGTGGTCAGTGCTCAGTGTATCCTCTTACATTGCAGTGCTCAGTGTATCCTCTTACATTGGTGGTCAGTGCTCAGTGTATCCTCTTACATTGGTGGCCAGTGCTCCATCTACCACTTTGGCACATTAGCACTGTTCCTGCCAGGGAACACTGACGTCTGTGCATTCAGTGTGAACAAGTCTTAAAGGTTATTTGGATCTTGCATATGAGTGTAATATCTCTATTTCTTATGGCTAGTTTTCTTTCCTCCATAAACTGGTGCTTTGTCTCCATCTAGTGTAATTCTTGATTTTTGCACAGAGCCGTGAATTTATCCGAATATTTAAAGTACAGTAAAACCTTGGTTTGAGAGTAACTTGGTTTGAGAGCGTTTTGCAAGACAAGCAAAATGTTTCAATACATTTTTCCTTGATATACAAGCAATGTCTTGATATAAGAGTAGCGTCATGTCACAACTGAGTATAAAAAAGAACAGAGGAGACTCTAAGAGTAGCAATATGGTTATATTTAATGAAGGTACAACATTTATCAACTTATTGCTACACTTAGGCCGGGTACTCACGACCAAACATGTATGGTGAAAGCGGTCCGTCGGACCGTTTCCACCATACATGTCTGCCAGAGGGCTTCTGTACGATGGTTGTACACACCATCGTACAGAAGTCCGCGCGTAAACAATACGCGGGGCGTGTCCGCGGTGTCGCCGCGTCGATGACGCGGTGTCGCCGCGACAATGACGCGGTGACGTGGGCGGCCCGCCTTTAAAATGCTTCCACGCATGCGTCAAAGTCATTCGACGCATGCGAGGGACGGCGGGCGCCTGGACATGTACGGTAGGTCTGTACTGACGACCGTACATGTCCGAGCGGGCAGAATTCCAGCGGACTGTTTTAAAACAAGTCCAGGAATATTTGTCTGCTGGGAAAAGGCCCGGCGGGCAAATGTTTGCTGGAATTCGGCCCGCTCGCGCCCACACACGACCAAACATGTCTGCTGAAACTGGCCTGCGGGCCAGTTTCAGCAGACATGTTTGCTCGTGAGTATGGGGCCTAAGAGTTGCCTCTCTTCTCCTTTATACCCTGTAAAAAAATGCTTTGATATACAAGTGCTTTGGATTACAAGCATGTTTCTGGAACGAATTACACTCGCAAACCAAGATTTTACTGTAAATATTGTTGGTGTACATTTTTAAGTTAAAATTTTGTAAACTATTTTTCTTTTTTAGTTTAAACTGAGTCTATGCATTTCCCAAAAAATTAAATCTAACCTTGACAATTTGCTCATCCCCTTGTTTAAAATGCAATTGTGTACCAGCCCATAACTAATGGGTCTATTTATCAATGTTATTTACCCAATATTGATTGTTACATAGTTGGTAAGGTTGAATAAAGACACTGGTTCATCCAGTTTAAGCTAGATTTGTGTGTTTGTGTATTTGTCATTAAGATTCTCATATTCCTGTATATTGTCAATGAGAAATTAATCTAATGCCGCGTACACCCGACGGATTGTTCGCTCAAACTTGTGTTGCATACACACGGTCACACAAATGTTGTCGGAAATTCCGACCGTCAAGAACGCAGGGACGTACAACACTATCACGAGCCGAGAAAAATGAAGTTCAATGATTCCGAGCATGCGTCAAATTCTGAGCATGCGTAGGATTTTTGTGCATCGGAATTGCATACAGACGATCGGAATTTCCAACAAGAACTTTTGTTGTTGGAAAAATTGAGAACCAGTTCTCAAACGTTTGTAGTCGGAAGTTCCGACAGCAAATGTCCGATGGAGCCTACACACAGGAATATCCGACCAAAAGCTCACATCGAACATTTGTTGTTGGAAATTCCGACCGTGTGTATGCGGCATTAGAGTTTTTATTAACCACTCACCTGCCCACGCTATAGCCGAAAGACAGCTACAGGGCAGGCCTTAATTGCCAGGAGGGCGTCCATGTACGTTCTCCCGTTTACCTGTTCCCTGTGCGCCCCCCCCGGCGAGCATCGGGGAAAATCTGTGATGTCCGTGTCTATTGGACACAGTCAATCACAGATTGTGGTAAATGGCCAATCACAGCAGACCTTGGGATCAGCGTGTCCAATGAGAGATGATTTTAATTGTAAGCATATGAGATCATTTCTCATTGACGGCTCTCCCTCCTCACACAGAGACTGCATGTGAGGAGGGAGAGTGACCTGAGCTGCAGATCTGTGAGTGGAGATCTAATCCTGATATATACAGTGCCCAAATAGTGCCTATCTGTGTCACAGTGCCCATTGATGTCACATTTTCCATTGGTGTCACAGTGCTCATCACTGTTACAGTGCCCATCAGTGCCACGTGTCATCAGTGTCACTTGTCATCAGTGCCATCGGTCATCAGTATCACGTCTCATCAGTGTCCCCCGCATCTCATCAACCCCGAAGGCCCGAGACCGGATCTCGGGCGCGCGCCACGGGTGCGCGCCTGCGACCCGCGGCTGGGCACTTAAAGAAGACGTACAGGTACGTGCTTGTGCCCAGCCGTGACATTCTGCCAACGTATATCTGCAGGAGGCGGTCCTTAAGTTGTTAAATGTAACCATATTGCTACCAGCACCACAGTATCATCCACCAGCACTGCAGTACCTCAGCAAGAAAGGCCAAGTACCAGTGGGGTGTCACCTCAGCCCCAAAGGGTTAGGGGTCATGCCAGTCTTCCCTATTCCCTTCAGAACCCCTTGTGGCTTCATCTTAATTCAGGAGAAGCTAACCTTCCCCTGTTCACTGCCAAGCGAGGAGTCCAGGTGGACACCAAATTATTTTCCCAATAGATTTCTTCCACTTCGTTTTTACAAAGAACATGCTAGCATCAATTGTGGCCCAGTCTGCACAATAATTTATAGCAAGTAACCAAACGTCCTATTATGCCCGTCCCTATGAGTGGAGAGCCCTAATAGTGGAGGAGTTTAAGATTTTTTTAGGCCTCACATTCTGTATGGGACTCACCAAAAAGTTCATTTTGGTCAACCCACCCCATCCACCCCATGTCGATCTTCTCTGCAGTAATGCCCAGAACCAGATATCTCATGATTATGGGGTTCCTACATTATAATGACAATACCCAGTGCCCTCCCCAAAATGACCCAAATTATGACAAGCTTTAAAAAAAAAAAAAAAAAATTCTGAAATATTCCCTCAGTTGTTTATGTTTACATATGTGTGGATGAGTCACTCATCAAATTTACTGGCAGGCTGGGCTTCAATCAATTTATCCCCAGCAGAAGGGCCCACTATGGGGTCAAAGTGTATAGATTCTGTGACCGAGCCACAGGGTATACATATGCCTTCATTGTGTACGAAGGGAAGGACACACAGGAGGAGAGAGGGGAGGAGGATGAGGGGGAGGATTATGGCACTTTCATAGGCTTTGAAGAAGAGGAAGACATGCGTCAAACTGTAAGCGATTGCTTTCCAACCCCAGGACCCTTGGAAGTAGTACGTGGCTGGGAGGAGGAAGTTCCAGATGCTGTCATCCTGAGTGACCCAGAGATGTCTGCTTCTCAAGCCTCTGCAAATTTGAGGCGCATGGGCAACCTCATGCTTCAAAGCTTGTGAAAGGACCCAAGAATACGTGGCCTAAAGGAGAAGTGTCAAGCCTCCTTGACCACCGTTATAAGGGGAAGGTCTCTGAACTCATCCCGTCCCCACAGAGAGTGCAGAGGATAAAATCTCTTGAGGACACATTAAATAAGATTTTATCGAACGTTTTTCCTGACTCTAGTAGGTTAGTGTGGTGGAAAACGTTGTTTTGAGTCTTCTGTTGGTCAAGAAAAGAGCGTTGGAGAAGGCATCCGCCTAAGTGAGGCATTTCAGATTTTTTTTAGTCCTCACCACCCAGGGCTGTCAGCTTCCACATCCCATCGGCAGCGTCTGCATCACATGGTGGACGATTACCAAAACAGAGATGGAGAGCTTTCCAGCTGACGATCCACTGGCTTACTCGGTCATGAGAATAGACCACTGGCCAGAACTTGCCCAGTATGCTATCGAGTATGTTATTGAGTTGTTGGGCTGCCCTGCATCCAGTGTGCTTTCTGAACGGGCAGACTCCGTGGAGCGTTTGACTTTTATAAAAATTAATCAGTCCTGGATTACTAGCTATGAAGCCCCTGATCCGACGTCACTGATTAAGTCTTTTTGGGATGTGGAATCTCTGCAGGACTTCGAGGCTGCCTAGCTTTGAGGGTGTTCAATCATTTCATCTGGAATAATGTTTTTGGTATAGGTTTCATTGGCACAATTAACACCCAAAGACCAATTTTTCTGCACCTGTCTGACAGGTGCATATCATTGCAATTTTTTACAGCAAGGCAAATTCTTGCTTTCATCAAGATTATCTCCATAGGGTTACGGTGGGAAGGCACCACCGACACCCAAAGACCAATATTTCCGCACCTGTTTGACAGGTGCATATCATTGCAATTTTTTACAGCAAGGCAAATTCTTGCTTTTATCAATATTATCTCCATAGGGTTACGGTGGGAAGGCGCCACAACACCCAAAGACCAATTTTAAGGCACCCGTTACTTCTATCAAAGTGACACCAGAATGTTTCCAAAAAATCTCTAATCTTGTTCCCAGTGCACTACATTGTGGCCTCATCATACACAGTGGCTTTCCAGCTGTTGCTGAGCAAAATCATTTTTTTGGCTTTATAAATTCAATTATTCCTGCAGCAGATTCTAGACATGGTACAGATCTGCCACTTTACAGTTAGACTAAGGGGACCCCCCCCCCCAGGCACTATATTGGAAGGAATTTTTCATTTTTAGGCTTTCACTTTAAAAATAATAAAATCACTGCTCATTTAAAAATTACGTTTTTCATAAACTTTTTCTTATTGATACATGTCCCCCGGGGCAGGACCCGGACCCCTATAACCATTGTATGCCCAATTACTTGCATTTAAGCCTTCAAAATGGGCACTTTTGATATTTGACGTTCGGGTCCTTTGTCGGAGCAAGTTATGAGATGGGGGCGCTTGTTCTGGTAAAACTACCATTCGTAATGGAGTAAGCACATTCATCATGCTGTAACAGACAGAAAAGCGCGAATCGTCTTTTACTAACACAAAATCAGCTAAATCAGCCCAAAGGGTGGTGCCGTTTGAATGGAACTTCCCCTTAATAGTGCCGTCATACGTGCTGTACGTCACCGCGCTTTGCTAGAGCATTTTTTTTAACGATCGTGTGTGGGCAAGGTCTTTTTAATGATGAAGTTGGAAAAAACGTTTTTTGAATCACCTGGCCTTCAGAAAAAAAAATCAAAACCCATCTATTCTGAAGGCAAAAATACAGTAGGGAATGGAAACTAAGCGCCCTGAGGTGATTCAGTTTGCATGTGCTGTGCTATATAAGTTTCTCACTCACTCACTCAGGGTTGGAAGATCTGCTAAAGTAGGCCAAAAGAGTGTGTAGCCATTTTAGGCGGTCATACACGCCAGTGCTCGGTTGGCTGAAATTCAGCAGGAATTCCACCTGCTCGTTAACTGCCTGATTTGTGACATGCCCACCAGGTAGAACTGGACTTTGGCAAAGCTGCAGTGGCTGCACATGCAGCAGAGGGCCGTCAACGAGAACCTGTGTGAGTATGGCACAACAGACTCAATCTGGCTCTGCTTTTTTTTCCCATGCCAATGGCTGCTCTTAAAGCATGCATGCACTGTACTGTCACCATTTTAGGAGGCCACAAGGATAGTGAGCCATGACAATGCATGCATTAGTGACACAATCCATGTGCCTGATTGACTGTACACCCGAACGGGATGAGAAACTAGGACAAATCAGCAGGACCTGTCAGGGGCCTGCACTATATGCATAATACATCCTAAGGTGGTTTAACTCTCCGAGATATACCAAAGCTGAAATATGAGCTTTTGGATGGACTGACCCAATGTTAAAATGTAAATGTTGTGTTAACTTTCCCTTTAAAATCTGGAATGTATCAAAATTAAAGGTGAAAAAGTGTCCATGTTGGAGACACTTGAGGTAAAATTTACAGTTGCACTTACAATCATTATTTACAGACATTTGAACTGTATATATTACATCAAGATGAATGCCTGTGTTTATATACAGGATCGGGATGTATATCTTAGAGATCAGTGTCACTGGGCATTGTTTGGGGATGTCCTTTTCCTGCCAGCTATTGTGTATTATTTAAATAAAGCCCAGGTCTGTCGAAGGTTGGCTCATGGTGTCTGCCCTCTTCTTATCCAGCGATGCCACCTTCTAAGGCAGTGGTCAGTAAAAACTGTGCACAAGATGAAACGTGATCGTTTTATTGGTTCCCACGATGCTGCTAAATAAATAGGATGACCTAAATGGGGAGCAAAGATGCCTTCCTTGGCCCAGATTCAGGTAGATCCGAGCAATATTTGCGTGGGCAAAGAGCAAATATTTTTCTCTGCGCCCACGCAAATATTGCGTTTTGCCCGCGATTCACGGAGCAGTTGCTCCGTAAATTGCGCGGGCGATATGCTAAACAGCCGGGCGTAAGGCTGCCTAATGTAAATGATCCCGCCGGGGGCGGGAATCATTTAAATTAGGCGCGCTCCCGCGCCGAGCGAACAGCGCATGCTCCGTCGGGAAACTTTGCCGACGTGCATTGCGGCAAATGACGTCGCAAGGACGTCATTTGCTTCTAAGTGAACGTGAATGGCGTCCAGTGCCATTCACGGTTCACTTACGTAAACGACGTGAAATCTAAATTTCACGAGCGGGAAGCGCAGCTATACTTTAGCATTGGTTGCCCCTGCTATTAGCAGGAGCAGCCTTATGCTAAAGTCGCCGTACGGAAACTCCGTACCTTGCGTGCGCAGGGCCCGCGCAACTTTTGTGAATCGGTGGTAGTATGCAACTTGCATACTATACACAGATCACAATGGCCGCGCCACCTAGCGGCCAACGCAAGAATGCAGCCAAAGATATGAAGGCATAAGGAGGCTTATGCCTGTCATATCTTAGGCTGCAGTTGGTGTAACGAGGTTCCTGAATCAGGAGCACTCGTTACACCGGAAGAAGGTAAGCACTTGCGCCGCGCAACCTATGGTTGCGCGGGCGCAAGTGCATCTTGAATCTGGCCCCTTGTTTGTACAACAGAATGCTTCAGAGACATAGGCTCTAGAGAGTCATCCTGGGAGTTGTCTGTATTTTACAATTTTAGAAAAAAATTCTCCTCAATGTTCTTCATGAACGGAAATCTGTCGCCTGGTATATTTAGATATACACTATATGTCAAAATTATTGGGACACCTGCCTTTACGCACACGTGAACTTTAATGGCATCCCAGTTATAGTCCATAGGGTTCAATATATTTTTCCCAATGTGATTCCTCTTAAGCCTGCCTTGCATACACACGTTCAGTCAAAAAAACACTCGAACAAAGCGCGGCGATGTCCAATACGTACGACGGCACTATAAAGGGGACGTTCCATTCAAATGGCCCCACCCTTTGGGCTGCTTTTGCTGATCCTTGTGTTAGTAAAAGTTTGGTGAGAGACGATTTGCGCTTTTCAGCCTTGTGCTTTTCAGTCCGAATGTGCTATCTCCATTACAAATTGTAGTTTTACCAGAACGAGCTCTCCAGTCTCATACTTGATTCTGAGCATGCCATTTTTTTTCCCCCTCGGAAAAGCATACACACGAGCGGTTTTCGCAACGAGAAAAAGACTGACGGGAAACACAACAGGAAAAAATAGAGCAGGTTCTAATTTTTTTCCTGTCAGTTTTCTCGTCGGGAAAACTGCTATGGAGCCTACACACGACCGGTTTTCCTGACCAATCTAAAAAATTGCAGTTTTCTCGTCTGGAAAACCGGTCGTGTGTACGAGGCATAACATGACTGTGTACCGGTGCACAAAGCAAGGTCCATAAAGACATGGAGTTTGGGGTGGAGGAACTTGACTGGCCTCCACAGAGTCCTGACCTTAACCCGGGATGAATTATAGTGAAGACTGTGAGCCAGGCCTTCTTGTCCACATCAGTGCCTGACCTCACAAATGCGCTTCTGGAACAATGGTCAAACATTCCCATAAAACAATAATTTCCTGTGCTCCGGTGTCTCACTAGACTCGGGTGGTGTGATGCACTCACACCACCTTTGGATTAGGGCAAAGTCCAAAGTCTTGCAGCCCTCCTTGTGATGGACGTGAAATAAAATGAACATTTTATTCTATGCTATTTTGTGTTAAGCTAATTCTTTTATTAGAATCACTGAAATGTTTTCTCTTTTTTATATACTTATATTGTTTTTATATTCATTATCTATATATGCATGTATGAAGGTATATATTGCAAGTGTTTGTTTTCCTTGAGAAGTTTATATCAGATATGATGTTTTTAAAGTTACAATTCAACATTGGAAAAAAGGGACAACGGAGAGTTATTCAGATGTGTTCAAACCCCCACTCACTCCTCATTCTCACTCCATCCCCACTCTCTCCTACTGCATTCCTAAATGGACTTGCACGAAGACCCCTCCCCCTCCTTGTCCTCGCTTCACTGAAGGAAACAAACATGGTGACTGTGTAAGGAACTTTTTATGCCTGAATGACACGTGGACTTACAAGGAGAATGTGTGCCGTGTACAAAGAACAGACGTCACAGGGGGCGTGTAATAAGGGGCTGAAATGTATAGACTGAACCAATCAAATATGCTTGTGTGTGTAATGTCATATTGTTTATAAAAGACCAATGGGTTTGGCCTTTCTCTCTGGTTGAACGCTGAAAAGGTGAGGATGGAAACTTTTTAGTCTCTCTGGTTTGCATGCTCCCATTGATTTGGGTCAAATGGCAGAAATGGGTTAGCCCTGAGATTGTATCAGGAAATCAATCGTTATCATCTTCAGAACAATGGGTATTCATACAACTAAAAAGAAAATGAAACTGAGGGCGCACCGACCTAGTGCCATACTGATATAAAAGTTTTATTCAATATATATAAAAGCAATAGTACTAATCACAAATGAGCGTATATAATAGCTTTTCTATTAATCAAACTGCATCCCTTGGCACCTGCAAGCAGGACCTGATGACGGAAGGATCGGATGGTACCCAAAACGGCTGAACAGCTTAGCCTATAATTTTTCCAGTCTGGAATTCATTTTTGTTTTCTGCAAACAGTGTATTAAGACGTTGTCTTTAAAATCATTGGATTCAGTTTTGGGCATCCCATAACCCCTCATCCCTATCCAAATCGTTAATCCCCTAGTAAAACAACAAAAGCAAGACCAACGACTGGTTTCTGTGTCTGGATGGAAGCTAAAAAATTACTGTTGTCTGGTTGTTCTGCAGTAGGGGGACCCAAGATTCAGGGTCCCTCTAGCAGGGGTCTCCAAACTACGGCCCTCCAGTTGTTCAGGAACTACAATTCCCATCATGCCTAGTCATGTTTGTGAATGTCAGATTTTTACAATGCCTCATGGGACGTGTAGTTCCGCAACAGCTAGAGGGCTGTAGTTTGGAGAGCCCCACTCTAAGGGGCAGCACTACACGTAGAATTCAACTTTAGGAATATATACTTGAATAGATGTTCTTTTAAACCAGAGTTTAGTGTCACTTTAGCAAATCATTTTTTGAGTATTAATTCTTCCACGAAACTGGGGGCATGACAGGGGCAGACAATTTCCTTGTCTGCATGCTTCGTATTGAAAGATGTCCCTATTTTTCATCTAAGAAAAGTTGGGAAGTGTGACATACAGGCGATACTGATGAATCACTACCCAATGCTTGCCTTTTTTTGCCAAAGCTTCCACAATAGAGTTTCTCTTTAATACACAGGGGACCTCAAGGCCTTATGCCGCGTACACACAATCGTTTTTTGGCATGAAAAAAAATGTCATTTTTCAGCATGTCCAAAAAACGAAGTTTTTCCAACTTCATCATTAAAAACGATATTGCCCACACACCATCGTTTTAGAAAAATGATGAACAAAGCGCGGTGACGTACAACACGTACGACAGCACTCTAAAGGGGAAGTTCTATTCGCCTTTGGGCTGCTTTCAGCTGGCTCCTTGTTAGTAAATAACGATTTGCGCTTTTCTGTCTGTTACAGCGTGATGAATTTGCTTACTCCATTATGAATGGTAGTTTTACCAGAACGAGCGCTCCCGTCTCATAACTTGCTTCTGGGCATGCGCGGGTTTAAAACATCGTTTTAGCCCACACACGATAATTTTTTACAACCCGAAAAACATTTTTTAAAACGACGTGAAAAAATGCAGCATGTTCGAATTTTTTTGTTGTCGTTTTTCACAAGCCGGAAAACGGTGTGAAGCTCACACACGGTCATTTTAAATGACGTTTTTAAAAACTTCGTTTTTTTTTCATGCCGAAAAATGATCGTGTGTACGCGGCATTAGGAGCAGCAATGTCCTCTGCACTACATGTAGTTTTGCCTTAGGCCTGGGATTCTAAAAATGTAATGTATACATTTGTATAGAACTTGCAAAGTCTTTATTATCAGGGGTGTAAAGATAGAATCTCTATGGAATTATTTCATATGTTTGAACTTATAATATCTCGGCAAACACATGAAAAATGTTGTTTTACCTGCAGTAGATCTGTGATCTTTCTTTAGAGAACATCAACAATTATAACTCAAAGCCAATGGTTTGGTGTTTGTTATAAGAGGCAGTAGGTGGGATAGTGCAATAATACTGGGCTGCTTGGTAGTTTTAGCTACAGTATAAATAAAAGAGAATCATATGTAATCTTCCTGTTTGTTATTTCTTCCACTGTTACCTCAGGACACAACTGCTGAGAGGAGCTAGCCGAGCCCTGGAGACAGATGGATGATATTAATTACTGTGGTATAACATACATCATCTCCAAGCAAACCAGCTATGGAAGGGCTCCAATCACAGGGACAGCTGGCTGTCATACACTCAGCCTGGAAGCGGTAATGTCTTGTCTTGTTAAAGTAATACTCTGCTTGTAACCTATTTTTCATACTTGCACCCCTTACACTACTACTTGAAGACCAGGCCTTTTCTGGCACGTTTTGCTTACAAGTTTAAATCAGTATTTTTTTTTGCTAGAAAATTACTTATAACCCCCAAACAATATATACATATATATTTTTTTAGCAGAGACCCTAGGGAATAAAATGGCGATCGTTGCAATTTTTTATAACACACAGGTTTTATTTACTAAAGGCAAATCCACATTGCACTACAAGTGCAAAGTGCACTTGAAATTGCACTGAAAGTGCACTTGGAAGTGCAGTCGCTGTAGACCTGAGGGGGACATGCAAGGAAAATAAAAAACAGCATTTTAGCTTGTACATGATTGGATGATAAAATCAGCAGAGCTTCCCCCCCATTTTCAGATTTACCCCTTAGGCCCTGTACACACGATCAGTCCAAACTGATAAAAACAGACTGAAGTTCAGTTTCATCAGTCCAAACCTGCCGTGTGTATGGCCCATCAGACTTTTGTCCTTCAGACCAAAGTTTTAAAACTTGCTTTAAAATCGGACTGATGGACTGATGACCGATCAGTCAAAACCGATGGTAAGTACGCAAAAGCATCGGTTCAAAACCCGCGCATGCTCAGAATCAAGTCGACGCATGCTTGGAAGCATTGAACTTTTTTTTTTAGCACGTCGTTGTGTTTTACGTCACAGTGTTGGACTCGATCGGCTTTTGAACTGATGGTGTGTAGGCACTTTAGACCATCAGACCATTCAGACTTTAGCCTTCAGTCCGTTTTCATCAGTTTGGACTAGGGGTGCAACGGATCAAAAAACTCACGGTTCGGATCGTTCTTCGGATCAGGAGTCACGGATCGGATCATTTTTCGGATCGGCAAAAAAAAAAAAATTCTCCCCCACTGTAATATCCATATCTCCTCCGTCCCACCCACTGTAATATCCACATCTCCCCCCCCCCACTGTAATATCCACATCTCCCCCCCCCCCCACTGTAATATCCACATCTCTCCCCCCCCCCCACTGTAATATCCATATCTCCTCCATCCCACCCACTGTAATATCCACATCTCCCCCTCCCCCACTGTAATATCCACATCTCCCCCCCCCACTGTAATAGCCACATCTCTCCCCCCCCACTGTAAAAGCCACATCTCTCCCCCCCCCCACTGTAATATCCACATCTCCCCCACTGCAGTGGCGTCACTAGGGTTGGTGTCACCCGGTGCAGAAAAAAAGGGTGACACCCCCCCTCCCACCAACTATAGACCCCCCAGGTAGTACAGGCAGACAGATCCCCCCCCCAGGTAGTACAGGCAGACAGATCCCCCCCAGGTAGTACAGGCAGACAGATCCCCCCCAGGTAGTACAGGCAGGCAGACAGATCCCCCCAGGTAGTACAGGCAGACAGATCCCCCCCCCCCCCCAGGTAGTACAGGCAGACAGATCCCCCCCCCCCCCCCGGGTAGTACAGACAGACCCAGCGGTGTCCCACGAGTGCTGCCTCCTCCTCTGTGTGTGTAAACAGAGGAGGGCCGCCGCCGGGTGTACCAAGATGGCCGCGGCTCCAGAGCTAGGCCGAAGCCGCGGCCTTTCCTAATGTTATGGCCTAGCTCCGGAGCCGCGGCTATAGCATTAGGAAAGGCCGCGGCTTCGGCCTAGCTCCGAAGGGGGTGACCCGTTCGGATCACGGATCAACTGTGATCCGTTGCACCCCTAGTTTGGACTGATCGTGTGTACAAGGCCTTAGATTTACAGCGACTGCACTTTCAGTGCAATTTTAAGTGCACTTTGCACTTGAAGTTTGCACTTGTAGTGCAAAGTGGATTCGTCTTATATAAATAATCCCCACAGTGTTTGCGCGGCCATTTTTCAAACACAATTTATTTGGAAAAAATACACTTTAATTAAAAAAACAAAAACACAATATATGCCCCAATTTGTTTGTAAAATATGAAAGATGATGTTATGCCCAGTAAATAGATACCAAACAGGTCGCACTTCAAAATTGCATACGCTCATGGAATGGTGACAAAGTACGATACTTAAAAATCTCAATTGGGGACGCTTTATTTAATTTTTTTACCGGTTACTTGTATAGAGTTACAGAGGAGGTCTAGCGTGAGAATTATTGCTCTCACTTGGCGGCGATACCTCACACGTTTGGTGCAAACACTGTCTACATAAGTGAGCACTAAGCGATGGGGACACTTTAGATTTGTTTTTTTTTATTACACTGTTCTTTTTTTTTTATCACTTTTATTTCCATTACAAGGGATGTAAACATCCCTTGTAATGCAAATAAAGATGACGGGTCCTCTTTATTGAGAGATCTGGGGTCAAAAAGACCCCAGATCTCTTCTTTGCCTTTACAAGCAAAAGACAAAAAT
Source organism: Rana temporaria (assembly GCF_905171775.1). Classification (NCBI taxonomy): domain Eukaryota; kingdom Metazoa; phylum Chordata; class Amphibia; order Anura; family Ranidae; genus Rana; species Rana temporaria. The sequence continues at coordinate 57,975,571 of NC_053493.1, read as the reverse complement.
ATATATATATATATATATATTTTTTGATCTTTTGCTTAAAAAAAAAAAAAAGGCCATAGAGTTGATCAAAGATGATCTGGTCTTTTATCGCCTCTGTGACCACCCAGCTGCACCGTCGGATCATTTCTCATGCATGCTGGTAAAAACAGTAAGCCTGAGAACCACCAGGGAGCAGTGGGAGGGGGGACATCGTCTTGCGGATTTGGAAAGCATTCCAGCAGCTCATGAGCCACTCAGAATGCTGTCATGGAAAAGCCAGCCGCTGTCTGAAAAAAAAAAAACGATTCAAAACTGCAATATATATATACAGGCATACCCCGGTTTTAAGTACACAATTGGGTTTATTTACTAAAGCTGAAAAGCAAAAAATCAGGCTCACTTCTGCATAAAAACCAATGAGCTTCCAGGTTTTATTACCAGTCTTAATTGAACAAGCTGGGGATAGAAGCTCATTGGTTTCTATGCAGAAGTGAGCCTGATTTTGCACTTTCCAGCTTTAGTAAATAAACCCAATTGTGTACTTAAAACCGGGGTATGCCTGTATATAGCAGTCTTAAAGCTGTTAAAATTATTTAAACCACTTGCCAACTCACCGCAGTACGTATACTGTGAAAGGGCGGCTCCTACAGGCACCATGACATACCTGTATGCCGCTGCCTGTTTCCAGGTTTTTGAGTGCATGCATTTCAGGTACGTCTATAGCGCTGTCAATTTACGCAGTGCTTTACATATATATTGTACATTCATATCAGTCCCTGCCCTCAAAGAGCTTACAATCTAAGGTCCCTAACTCACATTCATACGTACACATACTAGGGCCAATTTGGACAGGAATAACCTACCAGCAGGTCTTTTGAGTGTGGGAAGTAACAGGATTATCTGTAAAAAACCCGCACAGGAAGAACATGCAAACTCCAGGCAGCAGGGCTGGTGCAAGGGTTTTTGACACCCTAGGCGAAACCTAATTTTGCCGTCCCCTTGGCTCCACCCCTGACCCCACACCCTTTCCCCTGCCCATCAAATGCAGCCTCACCAGTGCCCATCAAATGCAGCCTCACCAGTGCCCATCATATGCAGCTTCACCAGCGCCCAGCAAATGTAGCCTCACCAGCGCCCACGAAATGCAGCCTCACCAGCACCCATCAATGCAGCCTCACCAGCGCCCATCAATGCAACCTCACCAGCGCCCATCAATGCATCTTCACCAGCGCCCATCAAATGCAGCCTCACCAGTGCCCATTACCAAAAGCATGTAGCAGAATACATATTGGCCTAAATTTATGAAGAAATGTGATTTTATAAATGATTTTTATTGGATATGTTTTATAGCAAAAAGTAAGAAATATATTTTTTTTTCCAAAAGTGACAGTCTTTTTTTGTTTCAAGTGCAAGAAATAAAATCGCAGTGGTGATCAAATACCATCAAAAAAAGCTCTATTTGTGCGAAAAAAATTACATACATTTTATTTAAAGTTAAAGTATCGCAAAAAATGGCCTGGTCATTAAGGGGGTGTAAATCTTCCAGGGGTAAAAAAAAAACAAAAAAAACAAGAGTGTAAATTTTCTCTATTAGGCTGGATTCACACCTATGCATTTTTAGTGCTTTTTGCATTTTGTAGATTTGTACTACAGTCCATTTGCCATGGTTTCCTATGGAACACGTTCTGTAGTGAAAATCTTCAAATTACACAAAGCACAAAAAATGCATTTGTGTGAATCCAGCCCAAGGTTTTGCCCAACAAAAACAACTTTTTCAGAAAAAAATCCATTAGAGATGATTGCCTCTTCCTAAATATAAGTCGTAAATGTTAACTATCAACATTCATAAAATGCTCCAGTGCTTTCACTGTCCGCACACTCTGCTTAATGAGATTTGGAAAAGTCAGCAAAATATTTCATAGTAATGTAAAGGAAATATTTTTCACTTGCGCAAAACCTGGATAATGAAATGTGTTAGTGAATGGCGTATAAACAAAGCATAGTCATTCCAAGCCTCTATTCCACCGACATGTTATCTCATCCATAAGCATCTAGCACCTCGCCCCACAGATGCCTTTCATATTCCTCAATCTGCTGCTTAGATTCCCAGCAACCTGTGTTTTTCTTCTCTCCCACACAAACACCCAGAAAACTTCCTCTGCAACTTATGTCTCCTCGTACAGGTCATTGCTCTTCAGGAAGCTTCCAGACATCAAAGGCCTCTGTGAGGTCCCGTTTACTCTGGACATGCACCCTGGCAGCGGACAGTCACTACAAAGAGCCTAAACCCAGGGATGAGCAACTTCTAACACTCCAGCTGTGGCTGATCTACAGTGCATGTAAACAAGGCTGTAATGAAATGCAAATGGTACTCAAGGCGTGGTCTCCCACAAATTGGATGGTTCATGTTGGCTGAAACGCATCGTTTGTGAACTTTTCCCATTTTGGTTTTCAATAGAACACATACAGGACACTCCCATTCTGCATACAGAAAAGTCACCTTTATGTGTGTGTAGTGCACCCCCTGATGAAGTTGGATCTATTCCCCCTTTTGTGGCACACACAGCCAGGCACGTAGCATTTTCTTCAATTTTCACTGGCTCAGAAACAGGCTAATGCCGCGTACACACGATCGGAATTTCCGACAAGAAAAGTTCGATGTGGGTTTTTGGTCATAAATTCCGACCGTGTGTAGGCTCCATCTGACTTTTTCTGTTGGTTTTTTGGACAGCAAAAATGTGAGAGCTGGTTGTCAAATTTTCCGACGGGAAAAGTTCTTGTCGGAAATTATGATCGTCTGTATGCAATTCCGACGTGCAGCTAGGGGTCCTGCAGGCGAAATCATAACAGAAGGTAGGGGGATAAGATATACGTTCCACGATTTCTATAAATCCCTATACAAATCAAGGGGCGAGAATGAAAATATGGAGGCCTTTTTTCAGGGATTACCGTTTCCAAACTTGCTAGATAGTGAGAAAAAGAAACTGGAATCCCTGATCACGCTGGAAGAACTGCGATGCGCTGTAGCAGAAATGGCTAACCATAAACCACCAGGCCCCGACGGGCTTCCAATAGAAATTTTCAAGCAATATGGGGACATACTGCTGCCACAGCTACTACACACTTTGAATCACGCTTTTTCCAAAGGGCATCTCCCTCCCTCCATGATGGAGGCAACAATCATTATAATCTACAAAGAGGGAAAAGATCAACTCGATCCCTCTTCATATCGTCCAATATCACTACTTTGCACGGACGTAAAAATCCTTGCAAAGGTACTTGCAACACGACTAAAGGGGTGTATCGAGAGCCTTATTCACCCCGACCAGTCAGGATTTATTCCTAATAGGTCGACAAGCCTGAACATAAGAAGGGTTTTTTTAAACATGCAGGTTCCCACTGATAACGAGGGCCCCAGGGCACTGTTGGCATTAGATGCTGCTAAAGCATTTGATAGCCTGGAGTGGACGTATCTATGGCGGGTACTAGAAGGCTTTGGGTTCGGCTCGTCCTTTACCAGGTGGGTCAAGCTCCTATACAATAAACCACGCGCAAAAGTCAAGATAAATGGCGAAGTGTCAGATCTATTTGAATTGGAGAGGGGAACGAGACAAGGCTGTCCTCTGTCCTCACTCCTATTCGCATTGGCTATGGAACCTTTAGCTATAAAAGCCAGGCTTAAGGAAGACATTCTGGGATTCAAAAGGGGCCTAGACGAAGACAGGATATCGCTGTTTTGGGACGACATCCTCTTTTTTATAGGAGATGTTAACAACTCACTGGCCCCAGTAGTCCAAATGGTTAGGGAGTTCGGCAGGTTCTCAGGATTAATTATTAATTGGGATAAGTCGGCTCTGCTTCCAATAGATACGACGCAATTTTGGACGCTAGCCGATATGCTCCAGTTAAGAATCCTGACTACATTTAAATATTTGGGGATTTGGATTACCCGGGACGTCAACGAATATATCGCCACAAACATGACCCCCTCATTATTAAAGCTGAAGCAAAAAAAAGACATTTGGGGCCGCCTCCCTCTCTCCGCGGCTGGGAGATGCAGCCTAATTAAAATGATCTTGCTCCCTCAGATCGGGGGAGGGCAGGGGAGGGGGGTGGAGGGTGTCGGGGGAGGGTGGGGGGTATCGGTAGGAGGGGACAAGAGAGGGGGTGGGAAGAGTCAGGACAATTTACTGCATTTATATCACGATCACTGTTGGCGATGACTATGTATCCTGTTGCATGCATTACGCACTTTAAGTCACGGATGTGAGTAATTTTGTAAACACTGTACTTTTGGAAAAAAATAAAAATAAAGAATAATTAAGAAAAAAAAAAAAGTGAGAGCTGGTTGTCAAATTTTCCGATGGGAAAAGTTCTTGTCGGAAATTATGATCGTCTGTATGCAATTTCCGACGTGCAAAAAAAAACATGCATGCTCGGAATCATTTCGGCGCATGCTCGGAATCATAAAACTTAATTTTTCTCAGCTCGTTGTAGTGTTGTATGTGACTGCGTTCTTGACAGTCTGAATTTTGTGCGACAGTGTGTATGCAACACAAGTTTAAGCCAACATTCCATCGAAAAAAAAAATCCACGGTTTTCTTTTAGGAATTTCCAATAGTGTGTACGTGGCATTAGGGTTATGTTTTCAGGTTTTATTGGGAACAATGAACTTGGATAAGATAAGGAGCATGGGTTCCCCCGAAAACTGGGAAACTGTACAACTTGAGGACTCTTCAACTTTTGGCTGCACCATACAAGCTGCACTTCTGGCTGCATTCAAATAAAATAAATGCACCACTGGTTCTCTAGGCTGACTGACCTGTACTTCCAGAGTTTAATGCTACACATTGTGAAACTTTGCAGCACTGGGGTCTTGTTCTCACTTAGCCACAGGACCATCGGTTGCCTCCAGCCGATATCAATGCTCTTCCTAGTGAGGAAAATGTAACTCACACCGCCTCAGGATAGCTTGGAACTTCCACAACTTTCTCCCAGCTCTCTCACGTGAGCTGACCCAGTTAGATCCTTGAACTAGATATTACTAATAACCAGAGCTTTTTTTCTCAAAAAATAGGTGCAGGAACTCAACCACGACCCCGTTCAGATTTCACAAACAGTAGTTGGGTCTTAAAGGGGCATTAAATACCAGGATTGCATTACATACAGAGTGCAGAGTTCAGGGCGGGGGTTACACACAGAGTGCAGAGCTGTCACTTGTAAACACAGAAACCAGACTTCTGTGTTTACAAGTGATTGTGGTGAGCAGGCACCAAAGGGTCTGAGCCAAAGGTGGTGGAACTGAGTTCCCCCAAGTTCCCCCTGAAAAAAAGCCCTGCTAATAACACCTCCCGCATAGCTGGGACCTTGGTGTCTTCTGGCTGGCTTCCTGTCCCCCCCCCACCCCCCCCCTACTGAGGTACCACATATAGGAGGTTTAATATGTTTAGTCTTTTTCAAATAGTATGGGGGGTCTTCAAAAGGTTTCTGCACTTTTATATATACAACTTAGTTAGAAAAAGTGCAGAAACTTTTTGAAGAACCCACGTATATTCACTCTATTTAATAATACATTGGTAACAGATTGTAAAACCGCATTAGGGTCTGTTGAAGTATATCAAACCCGCCAACCCTCTTACCGCCCCCATACCCTTTTATTGGGTATATTTGTACTCTGTGCTAACCCTGCAATTGAACAAGACACTACCCAAATCACACTAGAAAAAAACCTTGTTAGGTACTTTTTACTTTTATTCCCATATCTTTTACTGTTGCTGTTGTCTGTTTATTTTGTAATATCTTTGTTAAGCTTCATCTCTAAATTCTCTAAAGTGGTTATAAAGTAAAACATTTTTTCACCTTAATGCATTCCCTGCATTAAGGTAAAAGAAAAACATTTTCACCACTTTCATCTCTACAAACCGAACTGAGTCCTCTGTCAATCCAGTGATGTGCCCGGTTGCATCTCTTCTCTCTTCACTCCCTGTTTTCACAGGATACTCTGAAAGCAGCAAGAGCCGTAGGCTCTCACTGCTGTCAGTCAAACCCTGTGAGGAGGGAGCAGGGGGCGTGGCTGAGCCGCACTGTATTTGTCTATTGATGCATACAGCTCGGCTTGGGAGCACACCCGCACGTGTGCCCCCATTGCACACGGCTTGCTATTGGGGCACATGCAGGAAAGGAGGAGTGGACAACGCTGGCAGGAGACTCCAGAAGAGGAGATAAGGACCATTATGTACAATACTATTGCACAGAGCTGGTAAGTATATATTTTTATTTTATTTTAACAAAAAAAATGTATAGCCCTGTCTGGCATTGCATCTACTTTCACAGATTTTTCTTAGAAGTCAGAATTTCTACAGCAAATATTATGATGTTTTTGTAAAAAACACATAAAAGGAGCTATTGATGTGTGTGAGACTTCACCGTTAAGCTCACTGATCCAAGTAATGATCATTGTAAATTGGCTGGCACTTAGATTGTTGTCCTGTGAGCTGGAAAATCTCAGGGGTGGGGCTGAGACTGCCATTGTCACAATGGTCAGTATTTTCTCAAGTAAGAAAGAGATGAGAGCCCCGCACCAGCAACAGTGTGATTATTGAAGGCACACCACATCACTGTGTGTTCAGATAATCTCAATACCAGAGAAGTTGGACCCTCAAGTTATAGAGAGGTCAAAAATGGCTTATAACAGAGCTACAGCTCCTCCACAGCTTCTAACAGTGGGTGAATTGGCTCCACAGCATTCAACCAGCAGGTGAATTGGCTCCCATCAAACTCTTAGGGCAATACATAAGACTCCAAATATATACAACCAGTAATCATGCTCCTATGTCCACTCGACTCCCCAATCACAAGGCATGCACCAGGATGATAAACAGAGAGGCGCATAGTGAAGTACGCTTTTAAAGCATATAAAGGTTTTATTCAGGTTGTACTTACAAGACAACTGAGAAAAACGAGCATCAATGTATAACAATCAAATGGTGCTGCGGCTCGTAGCATGCTTGCGTTGCCAGTCATGATCAGCCTAACGTGTTTTGTCACCAATAGGACATCGTCAGAGGTGCCTGTATATATTTGGAGTTTTATATACATCTGTCTCTCAGCCTCCTGCTGACACGCTCCCCTGCCGTCTCCAAACCAACCTCTCTAAACCCCTTATGCAGCTGAGAATAGAGGTTATGTGATCACTTATAAATAAAAGAAAAAAATATATTTATAATGTTTTTTATCTCTATACACAAAACTGAATAGGTTGTTTTAACAGGGTTCACATATACTTTAAAAAACATCTGGAAAAAATAATAGGTCTTAAACAGTCATAACTATATTTCATAACCATGGTGACATGACTGACATTAAAAATGTAATATATCATAATAACCTGACATTTTTTTTTTTTTATTAAAGAAAAGTATATTTGTTATTTATATGATCAAAAAACATTTTAGCTGTTCAATGAATAAACCTAAGTTAACCTGTTCCTGTCAGTGACGGCTAGGTGGGCTTTACCACCAAGTGGCTGCACATATGCATCCATAGGGAACGGCTTTTCTGGGCTTAGATCATACTCACTGCATGTTCCCAGCCCAGGAAAGATGTTAGGAAGCTTCCAATCATATGATGGGCTGTGACAATCAATTACATCAGTCCCATGATCAGAAAGACCACCTATGCCTCTACCTCCCGGCATTCAAATGCTCTTAGAGGGCTAGGGTAGCAATGGCAAGTGGCTAAAAGCCTTGTAATAAAATGTACCATATAGACATAGGACCAGTCCCTGGGAGGCTGGCCCAAAAGTGTGGCTCGGGAGATAATAAATGTTTGAAAGGGTCTGATCAGAGATCTCTTTCTCTCCTGGGGCCTCTGCCCCCTGGGAGGTAGCCTGTGTTACTGAAGAGCTGTTGCTGTTAGGCCTCAGCATGTGCTTGGCTGAGGGCCTTGGAGGAACTTGGACTTAGGAAACTTGGAGGGAGATGCTACCTGTGAATGTCGGCTGAAATAGGGAACCCTTTCACTTTTGCAGGGAACCTGGTTGGGAGTTGTCTCTGGACATCGTGAGTAGCACCTTGCCTAGAGCTCCAGTAGTGCTTTAAGGGTTAGATGCCAGAGGTTTCTACAAGGACTGTGACAGCTCTTACATAGTCTCAGACTAGCTGGCTGTCCCCTCCTCTGCTTCCAGCAATACCTAAAGCTTCTATAGAGAAAATATGCTTGAGAACTTGTCCTTCCGTATCTGCTTGTGTTTTGGAGTATCCTGCCATATCATCATTTTATCTACCTACGTTCAAGTTTTTTGTCGTGAAACACACTCAAAAATGTAACACCCAGTGAAAAAAAGTGTACACACAAAAGGTGATAACATAAACAAGTGCACAGGGTGTATATATGGTCCTCTTCTGAAGAGAAAGGACCCTTGACCTTATCCCCCAGGGCGCAAGGCTCCTGACAGGGACTGGGTTACTCACTGGCCCATCTGGCCGAAACTAGACAGGCCCCATTCTCTTGGAGGTCTGCCAAAACAGATCAACCCCAAGTCCTAAGTGGGGCTCCCCCGAAGGGAGACCCCATTAAAGAAGGAAAGACCAGACCAGAAGGCCACGTACCCCCCCTTCCAAGACTTTTAGGGCAAACCTGAGGACCTACACCCTATTCGTTAATGAGAGAAAGTGCAAAGTGACAAAACACACATAAAAAAGAGGGAAAGGGAAGTGGAGAAGTAAATAGTGCCATAATGCAATACCATGACCATAAAAAAATTCCTCTGTTCCTAGCCAAAAGGCCCGGCCCCAGAGGCAGGTGCAAAAAAGTGTGACATGGTGTAGTGGCATTGGTGCCAAAAAACTCAAAGTGAGCATCCCTACAGTGGGGCACATACACCCCTGGGGCACATACACTACGTGCTTCTTTCACAGCTTGGCCCTCTGCCAGACCAGTGCCTCTCCATTCCTACCAGGAAGGTATCAGAACTTAAGAGAGCTTAGGGAGAGACTAACCTAGAACTAGGGACAAGCCTTGTGCACAAGGCCAAATTCAACCCAGACGGAAAAAGGCCCTGCCACTGCCCCCCCCCCCACCTACAGTGGGTGACCGCGATATTGTGTCAATCTCGCTCCCTTTCTCGACGAGATTGACCATTTACGAGCCCCATCGCGGGACCCAGCACCGAGCTGGCTTTCCGCGATGGAGGCAAAGCCGTCATAGAAGCGATGGAGATCCGACTTGGATTCCCGCCAATTCTAGCTGCGGCGTTTGGTATGAATCCCGAGAGGGAACTCCACGCCAAATTTTAAATAAAAACCGGCATGGGTTCCCCCCCAGGGGCATACCAGGCCCTTAGGTCTGGTATGGGTTGTAAGGAGACCCCCCTATGCCGAAAAGCCGACGTGGGGGTCCCCCCACAATCCATACCAGACCCGTATCCAAAGCACGCTGCCCGGCAGGTCAGGAATGGGGGTGGGGACGAGCGAGCGGCCCCCCTCCTGAGCCGTACCAGGCCGCATGCCCTCAACATGGGGGGGTTGGTTACTCTGGGGCAGGGGGGCGCACTGCGGCCCCCCCACCCCAGAGCACCCTGTCCCCATGTTGATAAGGACAGGGCCTCTTCCCGACAACCCTGGCCGTTGGTTGTCGGGGTCTGCGGGCGGGGGGCTTATCGGAATCTGGGACCCCCCCTTAATAAGGGGGGGCCCCAGATACCGGCCCCCCTCCCTAGGTGAATGAATATGGGGTACATCGTACCCCTACCAATTTACCTGGAGGCAAAGTGTAAAAGAAAAAAAAACACGACACAGGGTTTTTAAAGTAATTTATTAGTCAGCTCCGGGGGGGCCCCCCCTCTCTTCTTTAGCTCTTTTACCAGGGGGGCCTTCTTCTTCCGCTCTCCGGGGGTCTTCTTCTGCTCTCCGGGGTCTTCTTCCGCTCTCCGGGGGTCTTCTTCTTCAGGGTTGGCCGCCGCTATCTTCATGTGTTAGCTCGATTACTAGCGGCGGCACAAGCCCGCTCTTCTGTGACGTCTTCTTCTCTTCTTCTGCCTTCTTCCGATGTTGACACAACGCTTCTTCCCGCTGATATGCCGGGTGCGCGGTTTGCATCCGATTTATATAGGCCTCTCTTATGATGTCACAGTCCCATCATGCTCCGGTACCTACCCATGTGGGTAGGTACCGGAGCATGATGGGACTGTGACATCATAAGAGAGGCCTATATAAATCGGATGCAAACCACGCACCCGGCATATCAGCGAGAAGAAGCGTTGTGTCAACATCGGAAGAAGGCAGAAGAGAAGAAGACGTCACAGAAGAGTGGGCTTGCGCGGCCGCTAGTAATCGAGCTAACACACAAAGATAGCGGCGGCCAACCCTGAAGAAGAAGGCACCGGAGAGCGAGCGGGAGAAGAACCGGGGCCGAGATGACAGCAGAGAAAATCGGAGAAGACCCCCGGAGAGCGGAAGAAGACCCCCCGAGAGCGGAGAAGCCCCCCCGGAGAGCAGAAGAAGGCCCCCCCTGGTAAAAGAGCTAAAGAAGAGCCCCCCGGAGCTGACTAATAAATTACTTTAAAAACCCTGTGTCGTGTGTTTTTTTTCTTTTACACTTTGCCTCCAGGTGAATGGGTAGGGGTACGATGTACCCCATATTCATTCACCTAGGGTGGGGGGCCGGTATCTGGGGGCCCCCTTATTAATTATTATTCCGATAAGCCCCCGCCCGCAGACCCCGACAACCAACGGCCAGGGTTGTCGGGAAGAGGCCCTGTCCTTATCAACATGGGAACAGGGTGCTCTGGGGTGGGGGGGCCGCAGTGCATCCCCCTGCCCCAGAGCACCCAACCCCTTCATGTTGAGGGTATGCGGCCTGGTATGACTCAGGAGGGGGGGCGCTCGCTCGTCCCCACCCCCATTCCTGACCGGCCGGGCAGCGTGCTTTGGACACGGGTCTGGTATGGATTGTGGGGGGACCCCCATGTCGGCCTTTCGGCGTAGGGGGGGGGTCTCCTTACAACCCATACCAGACCTAAGGGCCTGGTATGCCCCTGGGGGGAAACCATGCCGTTTTTTTTTTTTTAATTTGGCTGGAGTTCCCTCTCGGGATTCATACCAAACGCCGCAGCTAGAATTGGCGGGAATCCAAGTCGGATCCCCGTCGCTTCTATGACGCGCTCGCTGGAATGTGCTTTGTCTATTCCAGCGAGTGCGAGATGTCGGCACCCTGTCGCCGAGAATCAGCGCGCTGCTGTCGTGCTGGAAACACATTCTCGGCAACAGGTACAGTAATTACATCAAAGAAATACTAACTGGCTCCCCATTTGGCAAAGGGAGTCAGGGTTCTTTCCCCAACAACTGATAAGAACAGATACTACATTTGATCAAAAGGCTACCTTTGTTCAAGTACTGCAATAAATCTTAAAAAAAGACACTCCTAGACTGAGCATAAGTTTTGTCCATGTGCTCTGGAACTGGTACCCAGGCTGTCACATAAGGGAGACCTGGGTAATTTTCAATGGCGCTATCGACTAGTCAACCAAATGTCTAACTCCACCTGTAATCCTCTGATAGCAACAATGACTCCACCTGTACTATTACGACAGTAATTCTTGCTCCTGCACTCCGGTAACAGTAACAGTGTTTGTCCTCCTGTTCTTGCAGACCACTGATCAGCGGCCCAGGATGGACAGCTAATATGTCCGTCTTTGTGCTTCTAGCAGTGCCATGTAAATGTATGTTAGCTCATATAAAGCTGGCTCCATCTGTCTTCTTAGATTTTAATGAGCACTACATTGCTTCTTTCTCTTTCCTTTAAAATACTTCATCTACCTGCCAGTAGGTTTCACAAGATGTGCTTGAGGAGAACCAGACTTTCTCTTTTTAAACTGTCTGTGAAATGAAACCTATATGAACAAAGAAAGATCCAATAACTAAGCAGAGCAACGCTATGGAGCAACTCCAGGGATTGCCTAATGTTTATGGAATGTGGGCCCTCTGCAGAGCGATTTGCAGTGCATTCAGGGTTTCCACATAGACGAGGTGAGATAACATCATAGCCAACATTCTATTGCGCAAGCCAAAACCATATAACATTAAAATATACTTTATATTGCAGTTATATCACAGTTACCAAGCAATAATCCTTCCAAATTCTTTGAAAAACAAATACAGTACACCACATTTACTACATATAATATTTTCCTTTTATTTGGCAACTTGTGGCATGTGTACATGTTAAAAAAATAGACCATATTCTGTAAAAAGCAATAGATACTTTAAATGAGCTATTTTTTTTTTTTTTTTTTTTTTTTTTGTCACTGACATATTTGCCATACAAATGATTTTCCTTTCTACAATATAGAAAACAAAATAGGTCACATTAAGTGCAAACATCAGTGGTGTTTCAGTTGAAATGGTTAGCGTATCAGCTACCTACACACAATGAGGCAGCCATTTTGTGACAGAACCATTGATTAGGCAGCCAATGAAATCCCAGCCATTGGTGACATCACTAGATCTTAGGGAGTTCATGGGCGACATTTTAGCTCCGTCCACATAGTGGTAGACTCTGTTGTGTCTAGTCACCTGGCACAGTTTATTACGTTTATCATTTATACACATTTTTATTACTGAAATGCAATAGTGTATGCCAATGATTACAAGACAGCTTAATGTTTTTTTTAATAAGATATTCTACATAAAAAAATACTCGTAACAAAAACAGGTGTAAGTGAAACAGCGAATTTTTAAAATACATCTTAAGAAATGTTTTGCAGATGCTCAATATATATATTTAACTTCATAACCATTTTTGTGGGCTTATTCAATAAGGCAAGCAGCATGGTGAAAAGTACAGTCATTCGTTCATTTAGAAATCATTTTTCAGTTGACCTGGCAAAAGCAAACTGAAATATGATTGAATGGAATAAGTTACTACACACTCTCATTGCCCTTTTCAATGCTTTATTAATTAGGCCCATTTGTGTTGGACTACAGTTTAAACCAGGGGTGGTGCCTGAGGCATAGAATGAAATGGATTCCTTCCTACACCTATAAATGTTTTCGTCAAACGTACACAGTAGGGACAAATATTGTCATGTTAATGGTTGCCAGTGAGATTGATTAACTATGGCAGATATTATGACATCACTTTGGCCATTTTGAGGCCACAAGAACCCTGTTACCCTAGTTTGCCTCATTTTTATGGACCACCCCATGGTTCAGACATATTGCTATCACACACACACAAATTGTGGGAGAAGGGTATTCTGCTCCCAGTGTTTACTGCGAGCCTGAGAATCTCCGTAGGGGCTGGAGACTTACGTGGCTTATAATAATTCTCTCTATTCTCAACCTCACAAACTAGGCCATTATGCAGCATAAAAAACTGTAAAAAAAAAAAAAGAAAAAAAAGAAAGGCTTTTGTCGCCCATAACAATCAGTCCAAACCAATTAGGCCTTGTTTCTGGCCTAGGTTGGTAATCTGAAGCTATGAGCAAAATATACTTTTTACTTTTGGTACAGTATTTTATATCTGAGGCCTAAAGTATACGAAGTAGGAAGAAAATGGATTGAAGTCCCTCTTGTCATACTCAAGCTGTATGTCGAAACACAGAATTATCTCATGTTAAAACAGAAAAAGTTGCCACTATGCAGAGCAGCTGAATCATCGTGATATTTTTCCAGCGTGTTTATGCTGGCCATACATATATCAACGCTTTTAGGAATTCATCAGTATTCTTGATCACATTTAGAGCTCGTTCACACAAGCGACTAACATAGCTGCTTCTCTAAAAAACGGTCCATGGATTGATTTTCAGATGGTGTTTGACGATAAGTCACCTCCTCGTCACCCGTTTTAACCCTCAAAATGCTGCACCTCTGCACCGCAACCGTGCATTGCAGGGCATATGTGCTGTGGCCCTATTCACTTGAATGGGTCACATCGGGCAGCAGTACTGCTGGCTGAAAGCGACATGTAGTTTCATTTTTGCAACTGAATGTGTACATAGTTGCCGCAAGGCCTTGTTCAAGTGGGCATTTGTCTTATTTTACAGCCTCCTGGCCGCTCTTGTGAACGAACCCTTAGGATCATTTTCTTATTATTATTTAGTTATCCTTTAAAGCTGAACTCTAGACACAAAATAACACAGCTCTGTACTTATACATAATGAATCTATTTCTTTGTAATACAAACAATGTCATTTACTGCTTTTGACTTAGATTAGCTTATATAGCAAGCAATTGTGCTGCAAGTTTGAAAATGACTTGCTAAGCTATTGCTAGACTTGCCAGGCTTCACAAATTTGTTGCACAATTGCAGCAAGTCTGCATTGCATGACTCCAGATCAACTTTCTTTGCAAACATTCTGCAATTCGGCCACAAGTTCTGGTTCAGTTATGTTGTGCAATAGTCATCCCACCACAGGGGTCACTGTAGATGTTCATGCTGTAGATTTGCAGAGCTCTTTCTGTAGACTCACCACTGCAACTTAGCTCTTACTATAGACTTGCCACGCAAATTTGCTACAAATTGGAAAAGTGCCAACTAGAACTTGTGCTTTAAGTGCTCTGCAAATGTACAACTTGCCAGTGAAAAGGTGCAGCAAGTTAACAGACTTACAATTCAACACTGCCATAAATTTGTGGCAAATTATCCTTGCTACCTGGGAGTCTCTTGCCGTTCACTGCACAGCATGGCTCTGGCTGGGAGAGGGAGAAGAAGCGCAAAGAGTCAATTAGCTGTACTGCAGTTCTTATGCTACTTAACTGCAGCTGAGAAAAATCAGGACGTCTGCCCTGCCAGACAGGATTGTGCTGTGTAGCATAGCTATGTAAATCTTAAAATTGGATGAATGGAAATACACATTAAATCTCTGTATTCAGCTTTTTGTCTGGAGTTCAGCTTCAGCAGAAATATGACAATTCAAAAGCTTCAAAATATATTTTGGTTTGAAATGTTAGATTGTCCAGCATTTAAATGATCAATCCAGCCAAAACTGACATTACAGCCTTTGAGAGGGTCTGAGAGAGGTAAATAATGTTGTTATATTTCTGAAGGACTTTGGCTGGGAGATTTCTTAATTTTAGCTCCAAGATCAGTATCTCTTACATGGCTTTTGCAAAGAAGTCAGAATCTCCCTGTTGGAACAGTCATTTTTTACCGAGCATGCAACAGGAGAAATGGGAACACCCAGGAACTTCTTAGCAATGGGGTTGAGACGTTTGGATGTAAAAATAACCTCAAATTATGGTGGGGCCATCATAGTTCTATATGCTATACACTCAACAGCCTTATTCAGTAAAGTAGTGTACAAAGGAAAGGGGATGCTCAGTAACCCATAGCGACCAATGAACAAAATTCATGGCAGCCAATCAGATTTCAGTGTTCTGCAGTTCATTTCAGTTGGGTGAATTGGTTTCTATGGGTTACCCCACTATGTACATCTTCCCTTGCACTTCTTTGTTGGGTAAGCTTGTATAGTTAGCAGTGATTAACTCTAGAAGAAGAAAGTACGGTAGTTAACATGAGATAATATCATGTAGTCGAAGCAAATACCTGTATACATTTAGCATCCACAGTGACAACACCATTTGATTGCAATAGTGCTGCATATTCACATTGAACATCCTTTCATATAAAAGACATAATGTTGCTAATAGTATTAAAGGTTACGTCATGCTCTGAGAAAAGTGCATTTCTAAAAAAAAAAAGTAACAAAAAGTCTATAGATTAGCACTCATCTGAGTAGAATGTGTGGCATCTGAAAGCAGCTCACATCATAAAAGATCTCTTCCACATGTTTCCCCCTACAAAAACTTAAATGTAAGCATTACAAGATACAAGATTCGGGGTAGAAAGCAATATTTTCCATGTTGAAGAACACCAGTCATAACACAATTCAGGAATAATTCACATCAATAGCTAATGCCAGTATCTAGTTTTAGTTTTTGGATTCAAAGTTTAAGAAAAGTTTTGTTTCATCTCAGATTTTACAACTTTATGAGCTGCTTACCAGTCCCGTATTAGCCAAGAGTTGTAGGTTCAGATAGACAATTTTACAATTTCATATATATACTCCTCTATGCCGTAAGAAGTTCACAGTGTGCACCTGTAGTCACGAATTCTACAATAACAGCTGTATTACTTTCTGGTGACCAGAGTCTCCATGAGCTTTCCACCCCAGCCTGGCTGTCAGTGGCCCAATCTTTTATTTAGTTGAATAGCCGTGGTTTCATTTACAGCAGTCTGCATGCTAATGAAGTCAACCTAGGGATGCCTAGCCATCATGATAGACACCCATATTTTTGCTGGCCTCTATCACATGTCGCCATACTGTAGGTTGCAAAGGTTCAGTGATGATGTTAATGAGTCTAAAATATGCTATATATGAAAATTGGCACAATGTATAAAACTTTTTTTTGGAGGTTTAATAGGGCGCAACTAGGAAACCAGTAAAGTTATCATTTTCATTGACTAAAGTTTAGCTTTAACCTTCAACATTATCTCCATAAATCGATTAACCTCATTTTGTTAAAACTCTTCTCCTAAGTGGAATTCCGCATTGAATCACTAACATCATAAAATCACTGCTGGTGAGGCTAGTGGTCCACCCACAGCTAGGGTTATTGAAATAGTAATTTTATATAAAGTAGTTTAACACTAATAGTGACATATGACTATAACACCCATTTTATGTAAACTGTTCCATCTCACCTTCTAGACTCTGCTACTAGTAACACTAAAATACAGCAAATGTATAATGAAAAAACAGCATAAGCTGAACATCGTGTCACATCTACTTATTCCCTTCTGCCCCAGTTTCAAGATATTCAAGACATGTATCACAGTTTTCTAAAGGCCAAACCCACCAGAACTGACCTAGAGCTTTTGTGTAAGCTACAGCATGTTGAATCAATTGTCCGAATCTTATCTTTCACTGACTCTAATGGTGGGATTTACCAGCAATAGTCTGTTTTCAGCTTATTAAAGGACGTAACAAAGGTGTCACTTTGGACTCCCCATTTATTTAGGATTTTTTGCTTTGGCTTTGCAATATCATACACAGGTATGTGAAACTAGGAATTCTCATGAAGTTATCTAACCACTGCAGACACTTAGGGGCATAAAATGCCACCATGTAACTCAACTTCCCAGCAAGCATACAAAATTGGAATATGAGTTTTGGAAGATGTTGGCCTTTATAGCCTCTTAATGCATGTGTATTTTGATAAACTATATTTATTAGAGTTTTAATGAAAGACAGGGTTTTAAAATGTAGATCTGTGGGCTAGCCCAGGCTGGCTGGGGTGGTGGTGAGGGTTTTCACTCTCTGTACTTTGAAACAATCAGAAATAATTTGAATCTGAATTCTTGCACACACCCAACAGAACATCAGAATATGGCACTCCTAAAAGTCCCTGACAGAAAACACCCAACTAGAATGTTGGGTTTCAAATGATGTGGGGAAGGATTTGTTCTTTTACAGCTATCCTGAATCCGATCATTAGATCTCACCTAACCCCGATATAGCTGTGATGGGATAATTGTAGGACTTTAGTTTAAGCACTGTAGCCATAGCCTGAAGTAAGTTCTCTGTAAATTTCTGTGGAAGATCCACTAAAGGGTGCGGATACAGTAATGAAGTGTTATTTGTCCACTAGTGGGCTTTCCAAAAAATATCTGCGCTCACTTCATATTGTGACATTAGAGACTCAGCTGAAAAGCAAGGCAGATGCTATTAAAGCTTTATTATGTCATGTGTTAAGTTATGGGGGAGAGAGTATCCTCTCTCTTTAAAATTCTTAATAAAGGTAAAATCCAGTGGTAGACCATAATGCGTTTGCCAGATAATCATTGCCACCTAAAAACCCCAGCATGTAAGCACTCAATTGTGTGGAAAATATTTATTGGCAACTTCTGCTAACTGTGCAGAGATCATCTGCATGCCACATGGGAACATCTGCCCACCATTTAGTGTCTCATGCATGAAGAGCTTGACGAAAGAACAATTTGCATTTCCCTCCATGCATCAAATCAAGCTGTCACCTGTTACTAGAGCTGAGTATATAAGTGAGTCACTGATTGGCTACTAGGAGTAAAAAATAAACACCATTCTTCAACCAGACACTTCACATGTGAGGTCACTAAGGTATTTGAGCAGGTTTGCATTGAACATTTGACCAGTGGTTTTGCAAAGGATCTTTGACCCATTTAATGGGCCCAAGGCAATTAGAATCCTTTCCTTTGTTTACACAATGTAGAATTACTTCTTTGCTGTTTTCACACAGTGGTTTAAAGGCTCTAGTTACTAATAAACAGACAACAGAGCCATTTCCATGGATACAGAAAGTTGGAAAACAACTGAGCCTCATAGAGTCTAGTGGGGTCCCCGGAGATTGCGGCCTCTAGAGAAGCCGCTACCTATTGCTTTCCTCCAGCATTTGGCATTCAACCACCAATATAGAAACTCAGTTATAACCTTTATATATTTGAGCTGCACACATAAAACATGAACGGTGAGCGCTGATGTGTCTTATTTTGATACAGGCTATTGAACCATTAAAAAATGCCAAGTTATATAAAGTGCAGGGTAGTATGAAATGTTAGGTGATGGGGAAGCGTCTTTGGATGTAGGGTCTATTGGTTTCTTGCATATGTGACCAGGTGTAAGCTAACATAGGCACTTAAGCTAATAGCGTTGTCTAAATGTCATAAAACTACATATAATACATATTTCTATACGTTTTCAGCCAATGGCCCTTTAGCTGTACAAGAACACTCAATAAACAAGGACGTGGGCTGCTAGAACAGTTCATGAACAAAAGGGTTCGATAGGCTGTTCTGGTGCAACAGTGATTGTTATACACTACAGAGCAAATAGTATTTAACATATAGTTGGGTTTGCAACATATATGGTTAAATCCACTCCAAACTGATATTTACGGTAAATAGTGGGTGAATACTGGCGAGCTAAATCACATATTAGCTTCCTATATATATCTCAATGACTATAACATTGAGATCTTCCCCCTCATAGTCCTACACTCATCTAACCGAAAGCTTGTTAAGGGGAAGTGAGACATCCGAAAACATGTTGTGGTATGGAGAAGCTTGGAACCCAGAAGGCAATGACTATTTACAGTGCAAAAAAATAACAGAGACAGCAACAAATCAGATATCAAATTATAGCATTTCTGCCATCAGACCGATAATTGCAGATTTTTGATTGGCTGTTATGGGTTACTGCACCTGATTGCAGTGCAGACTATCTGAAGGCCAACCATATCAAAGCATCAGTACTAATAATTATCTCTGCTGCCTAACTGTCTTCAATCATAAGGGGCTAGTGACTGTATTGCTCTGTGTGTGAAATAAGTACTGTCTGTGTTGTTCATAACTAGCAATCAGATCTGTTTGGTTTTGAAAATGACATGGGCAATTGGTTTCTACATGTAACAAAGACATTTCTACAGAACAAGCCCTTGAGAGGTATAGTAAGGTAAGAGAAGAGAGAGGTGACAGGGACTGAAAAAGCAGATGATGGTCACACACATTCACTGACCAGTGTGTTCCTCGCACAATACAGTAACAGCATTGATGAATGTAAACAAAAGCGCTTCTTTGTCCTGTGTAACAGTATTGCTTACAAAGGCAATCCCCTTTAAATGACAAACTATTGGTCAGTATTTACATTTTAGAGGACTGAACCACAATTTTAGGCATAAGACCCAGCAGTGCTCACCCTTGTCACCTTTGTCCTACAGAAGTTTATAAAAACCTGTCCAGAAGAATAAAATGTATTAATCATAAGTAAAATGAGTCACACTAAATGCATCCTTGAGCAGACTGCCTGACCTAAGTTACTAGAAGTGTAGATTTGTACAGTAGGAATTCATTGTAAAAGGGTCAATCAAAGTATATCAGAGCTGGGTGGACACTGCCAAGTTACGTTATCTGTCTGTTGCTGTATCTTTGACATTTAGGTGGTGAGCTCTCTGTGCCAGCAGTGCCCAGATACTGCCTACACTATAATGGAATCTTACTACTCCACATAAAAGATGACCACATGTACTGGAGGCAGGACATGGACTAACATAGAAACACAAAGATTTTGTCATCGGAAAACTGCGGAGAGATTAACAAAGGCAGCAAGTGATTCAATTCTACAGCATCCACCAGAAATGTAAATATTTTTTTGGGGCAGACTGGTCCTCTAAATGCCAGTCATACTTTAAGCCTTGCTATAATGTTATCGAAATATCTTTAAATTCAGAAGAAGAAAAAAGTATTCTATTCTATTTTTAAATGAAAGTCTATGTAAAGAAAAACTTTTTGTTTTAGCTTTTGAATAGAGTAGAGAAGGGTTAAATACTCTATCGGGTTATTTTTGCCTGTCTGTGTCCCACTAGGGAGATGTTCCTGTATGACTTGTCCTGGAGAAGCAATGAGAGAAAATCAAAGTGAAGCAAATTCCCAGCTTAGACAATTGTCCCCCGAATAATTGTCCCCATTGAATGATTTTGTGACAATGTTCCAATGTAATACGAGGATCTTTCTGACAGGGATACTAACAGCAAAAAAAAACTTGAGAGAATCTAACCCTTCCCAACTGTATCCAAAAGAAAAAGTTTTAGGCCTCGTACACACGACCGAGGAACTCGACGGGCGAAACACATCGTTTTCCTCGTCGAGTTCCTTGTTAGGCTGTCGAGGAACTCGACAAGGCAAGTTTCTCCATTCCCGTCGAGGAAATAGAGAACTTGCTCTCTTTTTGGCTCGTCAAGTTTCTCGACAGTTTCCTCAACGAAAATGTACACACAACCGGTTTCCTCTGCAAAAAATATCTCCCAGCAAGTTTCTTGCTGGTTTTTGCTGAGAAACTTGGTCATGTGTACGAGGCTTCACCCTTACGGACACAATATAGTTTAAGTGCTATTGGACAAAGTGAGACTTCAGGATTGTACACATAGATGGCATTAAGCGTCAGCAATGAGGAGGTTCCAGTTTGTAAATAGGCCAAATGTTGGTTTGCAGGTCTGTTAAGGTGTGGTGTTTGGTGGCAAGTAAAGGCAAAATATTAAAAGGCAATGTTTTTGCCACCACCAAGTGCTTGCATGCTAAGTAATACAGTTAATTACTGTTTGAGTGGCTGGGTCTGAACAAATCCCAAAAGTCAGGTTAATAATGCCCCTTATTCATCACAAGTCGTGTCTAACTTTGTTCGATTTTTTGAGCTTGCTAATATCAAATGTCAATAAAAGGCAACGTTTGCAAGCTTCTAAATAGTGCAGCGTGGCTCCTGGACTGGGCTTAGAGCCTTCCAAATTAAACAGTGATTTGTCCACCCTTTGTAAGGCTATGGCATACTGCCATCATTGTGGGAGGAGATGTAGGAGCTGAGGGATATAGCGGATGGAAGGAGTATCCTTAAAAATTGAAGAATTTCCCCCCATATTTTTTCAAAGACATATTCTGATTGGTTTTTGGATGCTCACCAAAAGATGGACTCCGCAATAGACACACCCAATTTTTTAAAACTTCCTCTGTCATTTTCACTAAAGGCCATCTATGTGTACAAGCTCTTAAAGGTTTTTAGAAATCATTTCCAAATTGCAATTTTTCTCAACTGTTAATGATAAGCAACAATGCTTGCTTCGCTCGTAAAAATCAGCTGTCAAAAAGATGTTTACTGGTTCATCTACAATGAAGAAAGCCCACACGCTATATTGCAGCCAGTTCCTTTTCATACATGTCTTTAAATCCTCCCCCACAGTCAAAATGTTTTGCGCTTCTCCAACAGCAAAGATACACAGCCAATTAGATGTGTTTGCTCTCTTTCCAAGCTCATGTTTAGAAGTGTTTCTGCATTCATAGAACACACATCAATTCTTCAACACAATCTTATTTTTCATTGTGGAACTGTCATCAACGTGGAGGTTTAATGATGTGGGATGAATTTGCTTCATTACATGTTCATCCATCTGTCCAAAAACATGGTAACGAACAAGCATCCATATATTAAAACAGTTTTAAAAGAAAGAAAGCAACGATGGTCTCTCCAAGTATAGGATACGTTGGTGTGGATACATTCAGGTTGTGTTACTAGCCTCCTGTGTTCATACTTGTGCAGAGTTCAACATTACATTCATCGGGACTGTGGCACGCAGTGTGCAAACTGAAAAACAATTACATGTTTATGAACATTGTTGGTCAAGGTCTCCTGGGATTTTCCTTCATGTGCTTCTCAAGGAAAGGACTTTCACTAGTAAATTTCACTTCTTTCTTTGCATTCCAGATATTTAGTGGTAACGGTGCAGAAGACAGATGACTTGGTTCTGGCAGTAGTAATGGCAATGTGGAAATGGCGTAGATAGCTTGAACAAGTTTTGATAAGAAAGCAGAGAACATCAGACCTTCTTTTGCCTTGACCCGCAATGCTCACAGTAACACACAATCATTTACCAAGAAAAGAGTTATACTCTCTCGACTCTGGCTGGGTCATATACATCTGTGGAATATAAACAGGAAAGAAAAAAAATAATGTTACATGCATCTAAAATGGCATACTGCTATCACAGACAGTGCTCTAAGGCCCCGTACACACGACCGAACATGTCCGCTGAAACTGGTCCGCGGGCTCTTTTCAGCGGACAAGTTCGGTCGTGTGTAGGGCCTAGCGTACCATTTTCCAGCGGACATTTGTCCAGCAGACCGTTTCCCAGCGGACAAAAAATTCTTAGCATGCTAAGAAACATGTCCGCTGGAAACCTGTCCGTCGGACATGTTCGGTTGTCTGTACAGACTTACCGTACATGTCCGAGCGGCCGCCATCCCTCGCATGCGTCTAATCACTTTGACGCATGCGTGGAAGCATTGAACTTCCAGGGCTGCGCACGTCGCCGCGTCATCGTCGCGGCCTCGTCACCGCGTATCGTGTACGCGCGGATTTCTGTATGATGGTGTGTACAGCCATCATACAGAAATCTCCGGGCGGACATGTCCGGCGGACCGTTTTCATCGGACATGTTTGCCCGTGTGTACCTAAAAGTAGCAGAAAATCTCCAACATCAATACAGACAAATATATATTTTTTTCAATAGAGTAGGAGAAGGCTAAAACCCCCGTTATATTTTATACTTCTCTGTGTGTATCCCAATTGCAGATTTTCCCTCACTTAAAGCGGAGGTCCACCCGATTTTACAACTTTCGCTCAATCAAATTACTGCAATGTATTAAGTTATAAACGGACATTTTTTTGTTGTGTACCTGTGTTTTCCTGATGTTCATCTCAGCTTTCTGTCTGTGTCTACTGCAGATATGGGTGTTTTTTTTTGCGGCTATTCCGTAATTTCCTGTGTGCCGCAATGTCTCCTGGGAGCTTGCATCATTGTTCCAAAGAGTCATTGCGGAGGCCTGCCGTGAGTTCCCACGAGATTTGGAAAGAGGAAGTGATCTTTTTTTTATTGGTTTGGTTGCCATCACAACGGGACGGGAACTTCTGCCACCGCCGCCCGTTCTGATGGCAACCTGGAAGTTTGCGGCGCTGCTCGCCTGAACACTGAGCATGCACGGGAATGAGCGGTGAATGCTGGGAGCTCAGCATTTACTGCATCCTGGAAATCAATGCATGTGGGCTTCACATGCCCACAAGCAAGATGGGAACGGCCGGGATCAGTTTTTATAACTACTTCTTTGAAACTAAAAAAGGACAGCAGCAGATTTTAAACACACAAACAGTGAGTATTACATTATTGTTTGGAATGTGTCTGAAGAAAAAAACAAGATGATCACGGGACCTCCGCTTTAAATTCTGTCTGGTAAAACTATTGTCAATAGGACAGAAGTTAGAGAAAATCTCTTTAGTGGAGCCCCAGATAATAGTAAAAACTAAATAGGTGTTCTAATGATTCTTTCCCACTCTGTCTAAAATCAACTTCAACAAAAGTAGACGTTTGTTGCTTTCCAAAAAGTGCTACCAGGCTGAAAGCCTCCTGAATTACGCACTGATTTGTCCACCCCCTGTGTAAGGCTTCAGCATACGGTCATTGTAGTGGGAGGAAATGCATGAGCTGAGGGATGTAGGGGACAGAAGGAACAAGCCTATCCTTGGGTCAGCCTACACATAGCTGAGGAGCCTTCTTTTTCATATTTGACAGTACTAGGGCTATTACTAAAATGTTAAAGATAGTATCAAGTCAAATGCTCCTTCTGGGAATTTTCTTCCCCAAAATTGCCTATTGTTGTGACCCTAGTTAAAAGTTGTCTAACATTTTGCAATCTTATTTTACAATCTATTACATATAGATATTGCAAACATCAAACAGTAACTTTTCCATACACAAATTTATGGACATACTATACCTTGAGGGACCTCAAACATTGGCACCTCTTCTATCTCTATAATGTGATGACTGTTGTTCAACATTTCTCTTAATTCCATTCTTGTAGAAGAAATGTCCACTTGAAACTACTCTACAACAACATTCTTTTCACCATTAATAGTACATTTTTCTGGCTCCTGAAATTCTCTATTTATACTTTTCAGTTATCTTATAGCATTCCAAGGGTGTCGGTTGACAGGTTTAAACGAAACCAACCAAAAACCTTGTTCTTATAGCATGGGTGGTCTTCCTCAACCTCATTCTTATCATACTTTACCATTTTACCCTTTCCATCAACATTTGTACAAGGTAATTCATTGGGGCGCTCTGTTCTAGGTATCTGAAAATGTACTGTTGCTAGAAGGTGCAAATTCTGTCTGACCTTTAATACCAAATACATTGCCTTATATTTTCTGCAGACAGTCTACCATCTATTAGTCCTGTTGGAAGGCGTTAAATGTTCCTTCATCCTGGATGTTCTGGGATTTTTTATTCCCAATATTCCTTTTGTTTTGACCATTGTTAAAAGTTGTCCAACATGTTAATGTACAATCAATTACATACAGATAAAACGCAACTAATTTAAAATAAAGCTTTAAAGTGGTTGTATACCCACATACATTTTATTTTTTATTTTTTAAAACAAAAAAACCTGTAAGGCAAAAGCACAATGAGCTATTATGCAGCTCATTATGAAATACCTTAGAACGAGGTGTCCACATTTGATCCCAGTCCACGCCGAGGGAGCTGACATGTTCCCTCAGCGTTTCTTCCGGGTTCGCGTTTTTTTGCGCTGTGAGTGGCCAGACCCGCGATTCGCGGGAGTCTTCTTCCCGGCAAGGTTCGGCAGCGTCTGGCGGACCTTCACAGTGCATGTGCCGTGAATATCTCCTAAACCGTACAGGTTTAGGAAATATTAATTTTACCTACAGGTAAGCCTTATTATAGGCTTACCTGTAGGTAAAAATAAAAAAAGAGATTATACAACCACTTTAAAAGAGAAATTCAGACAAAATGTTTTGTTTGTTTTGGCTAGAGATATCATCTTTAAATTCCTTTCTGTCCCCCCAAACCCCCTCCCCCGAGTTTTCTTTCCACTTCCTATCCTGGTGAAAGGTAGTCACCATGCCAGGAAGTAAGGGAAGAGCTACAGTATATGACAGGGTCACAGTCAATATTACTACACACTTTATTTAACAGAATGGGGAATGGTTAGAATTTGTTTTAATGCTTTCTATTTGTTGGAAGATTTCTTCTTACTTCTTGTAAAGTTGAGAGATTGTTACTGGGACAGGCAGTGGAGGAAATCCCATACAAAGGCACACAGCCAGCAGTGAACGCTAACAAGGTTCTAACCCTTCTTCTCTCTATCCTAAACTAAAAAATGTTAACTGTATGCAGGCTAACATGGGGTGAGATATACTAAATTTAGATAAAGTTATCTGAAAGATGAGGTTTTAAGATACGTAGAAAAAAAATTATGTAACCTCCATGGATTGTACAGCTAGCCAATACATCACATATCACCCGCTAATAAAAATATTCCTAAATCTGACTTTACTGTAAAGTCACCAATAGGGCAGTCTTTCAATGTTTTCAAGGCCACACAGAACTGAATTCTAAAAAAGGTTCTGTGCAGTATAGCCTAATGCCGCGTACACACGATCGGACATTCCGACCACTAAACCGTGGATTTTTTTCCGACGGATGTTGGCTCAAACTTGTCTTGCATACACACAGTCACACAAATGTTGCTCGGAAATTCTGATTGGCAAAAACGCGGTGACGATCCGAGGGCTTTCACACTGGAACGTTGCGCTAGCATTACGGTAAAAAAAGTCCTGCTAGACGCATCTTTGGAGAGGTGAACGCTCCTCCACCGCTTCTGCCCATTGAAAAATGAAGAGCAGATTACTAACTGGGGAATTCAGCTATGGGAGAGACACCGTCATTATCGCTTTGTGCCAGGGGTTAGAGACACAAAGTAATGCCAGCAAGTCTTGTCTTATGATTCTCTGTGAGCAATAAGAAGCCTGTTTGTGATTCAACCCACTGGTGTCTCTGCCAAATCATTTGCTTGTATGGTAGAATGTAAGCAAGATTTGAACACATTCTTCTATATATATCAGTAAATTTGTTTAAAAAAAATCAATTACACTGATTTCTACAGTTTTCTTACCTGCACAAGATAAAGAATCCAATTTATCTTTGCCTTTTGGTGTTATGAGAAGGTTTTCATCTAGGGAGATAACTCGTTTATAAATGGAACCCATAGAGAATTTTCTGGTTCTTCCATCATGTGTTCCATGAAACTGTTTTTCCTCATCTAATTCATCACCAGAATCTGTGCTTTTAATGCTTAGCCGCCTCATTCTGGAAACAGAATCGACTTCTTTCATGCGAGCAAGGCGGTCTATAGCAGTGCGAACTGGCGTAGATGCAAGTTTCCCCTGTAATGTTTCTATCATTTTGGATGTGCTCCTTAGCCTTTTCTCAGCACTACGCAAAATATTTGTCTCATTCTGCTCTGAAACTGATGGATATGCCAAAGCTAGTTCCTGATCTTGATGTATGTTCTTTAATTTTTCAACAGCTTTCTCATTGTCTACAGGCAAACGAAGGACACTCTTGAAAATCCTTACTGCCTCGTTTGTCGAAAATGAAATGTCACTCACTTTGGGACTTTCATTGTTCTGTGGCTGTACTCCACTACCAAACATAAGATTTTCTGGGCTTTGAGCTTCAGAGCTTCCGTTTGATACTAAAGAATCCTCCGTCACTTCGATTCCAAGAATCCTAGCAGCTCTTTCATGAAGGGATTCATTCCCTGGAATGTCCAAAAAGTTGTGCTCCTCGAATAAGTCTCCATTCTCACTTGTGCCACTAGAATGTTTACTCAGGTCAGGAACAGAACGCCCGTGGTTTCTATCAGCTAGTGACAACTTCCTTAACATATTATCACCAATTTGGCCAAATTTTGCTGAGCTAACTTTAACTACATCAAAAAATGTATGGTCAAAACAAGTCTTGTCTTCTTTGAAATGGTGGACTAAAGCATCTGGAACATCTTGTTTTATGGTGGGAGAAATTTTATTTGCGTGACTTTGTTCTGAAAGTTCTTGTTCTGTTTTTGGATTCAAAGGTGCGTTTGTAGAAACTGCCTCTTTAGACCTCTTAATTTGAACTTGTTTTTGTTCTGGTGTGCATCCATCAGATAGCTTTCCTAGTTGATTGTTGGACTCTTTCACTTGGGAAGATTTGCATATTTCAGTCCTCTCGCAAATATCATACGTTAACTTTTCCGTACACCACTTTTCTGACTTACTTTGGAGGGCCTCAAACAGTGGCACCTCTTCTACCTCTATAATGTGACGACTGTTGTTCAACATTTCTCTCCTCAATGCTGTTCTTGTGGAAGACATTTCCATTGGAATCACTTTACTTTGCTCACTAACTACATTCTTTTTACCATCAACAGCACAACTTTCTGGCTCCTGAAATTCTTTATTTAAACTTTCCAGTTCTCTTATAGCATCCCAGGGGCGTCGATTGACAGGTTTTAAAAGAAACTGACCAAAAACCTCTTTCTTATTGCATGGGTGGTCTTCCTCAACCTCACTCTTATCACACTTTACTGCTTTTCCCTTCCCATCAACATTTACGCTAGGAAATTCACGAGATTGCTCTGTTTTAGGTATTTGTGTCAATAACAAGGATGTCCTTGAAAATGCACTGTTGCTGGAAGGTGCAAATCCTATCTGACCTTTAATACCAAATACATTTTGTCTCATATTTTCTGCAGATGGCCTCCCATCTACTATCTGAGATTGTTCACTCTGTTTTTTCCCATTATAAATTTCTATGTCTGTTAACAATGTTTGAGTTTGCTGATCTTTGTACTGATCACCTGGCCACGAGCCAGATAATGTCAGCTCCCTGTGTTGCAACTCGCCAGATTTGAGGTCATTTGCTTGTTTGTTTTCCTCTGTTTTGAACTGGGCTTGTTTTAGTAGCTCTGTATTATTGTTCAGGTTTCCTGTAAGTGTTTGTAGCTCTAAGTCACTGGAAGATGCACTTAAAAGCCTTTGCTCGGGGAGACCTGCATTGCTGTGTTTTAGCATGTTCATCCTGTCTGTATTGTCCATTAAACGCTTGTTGTTCTTGCATATATCAGATGGGCTGGAATCAGATTTTACTGGAATTGAAACCAAGCAAAATATTGTTTCATTTAGTTTCCTCTTGGAACTTTTTTTGCTAAAAACAAAAGACTCAGGTTCAAACTTTTTGACTTTCGTCACAGTTTCACAAACACTGTCAGAATGGGTCTTTTTTAAAGACAGTTTGTGAGTGGGCTCACTGTCTTCTGGCAAGCTACATGCTGTCGCTCCATCTCTATTTTCGGGAAGCGGGCAACACATTTGATCTGGAATGGAGATATGCAACCACTGTTTATGCTTAATACCTTCTCTTTTTACATGATGATGTCCCAAATTTTTGGGGTTGATAAAGGCACTATCTTGTTCTCGTTTGTGAAGGTTAGTATCCTGATTCACATTTTCAACCCTACAAGGATCATTTGTGGAAGAGTATTTTTTACTGTGGTTGTGTTTCTCGGCCTCCTTGGCTATATGTTTAATTCGTGGGTCATCAAAAGGGATATATTGTATGGAGTGTTTACAATTTTCTGAGTGCCTGTGGCTGGCTGGTTTGGTGAAAGGACCATTGTTTCCGAGAAAACAGATGTTTTTTTTGTCACTTGTGCTGGTTTTCTCAGCCGAAATATTTTGCCGTAAGCAGTCACTTGGTCTAGGCACTTTTTTTAAAGTTTTATTGGCTGGATGTAGTGGAGTTGGGGACTTGTATGATGGAGGAGGTATGTAATTAGGAGGTTCCATGCCTGAGTCATGAGAACAGGAGTCCTGGGAGGAATCTAGAACTTTGGGAGATGAGTGTTCATCTTGTTGATCATCTTTATTTTCACCAACGTCTACAGCTCCCCACGTCTGCTGATGAAGTTCATATGATGGTGGCTTTGAGGGTCGACTATATTTCCGTTTTGAGGAAGAACTCTTGCTGCAGTCCTGATTTACAATGTAATTATCGTTATCTTGCTTTGAATTTTCTTTGATGCAAGAGTTGTCACCTGAACTTGATGTTATAGCCATGTGGCATGGACCTTCAGGAGAATTACCCTTTGAAATAAATTGTATTTTCTGCTTACCGGGACACACAAATGGACCACATTCTGGATTTGATGAGATTAAATCCTCTAACTTCTCACAACTGCCATCTGATGTCTGCTGTTCTACTGTTTTTACACCTACTGCTACTTTCTTTCTTGTTTTCTCCACATTTTCTATGACAGTGTTGTGACATTCCTTGGCATTTTTATCTACTACGTTACATCTCTTCTTTCCATCAATATTTATTGGCAAAGCTGGCTTGTCTGCTGCTCCGTTTTCTCCATGTCTGAATAAAACACTGAAATCTTGGCCTCTTCTTCTCCAGTACTGAATGTCTTTATCTGTCCTTGCCCAACATGGCCGTTCAGAGTGAAGTTTGTCCAAGACCCTGCAATATAAGGAAGCATTCAGTATAAAAGATCTCATACATTTACATCCAATCACATTAATGATATGCAATGTAAAAGTTTATGACAACTTAATCTCTTTATCCATAGTATTAGTAAAACTGCTGTAACAATTAGGTTCAACTCATTTTATCACCAGCCTTAAAAATGAAAACAACAAATACACAATTAGAGGTAATGTGATATCTTATTCTCACAGAAGAAATTGTATTTGTGCCGTCTACCAATCAAGAGTTTTCAGAGAAAAAAAGAACGAGTTGCTTGCTACTTTAGGAGAAACAAAGGGGTTGATTTACTATAGGCAAATAGACTGTGCACTTTGCAAGTGCAGCTGCACTCGTTTTTCTTAGCAAATGTAATGTGATAAAGCTTCACTTTGTAAAAAAATCTCAATCAGATGCAAGGAAAAAAAAATGCATTTTTTTGCACATGATTGGATGATGATATCAGCAGAGCTTCACCACATTTGCTAAGCTCTGAGGAAGACGAGTGCAACTGCAAAGTGCACAGTCTATGTGTCTTTAGTAAATACACTTCAGTGAGTACTGTACTTCTTCCTTGCAGGTCTTTCACCCCCTTCCATTATCTGGTGACTAGTTCAAAATAAAAAATTGAAAGAATAATTTCTATCGTAGAAAGCAAGAATGCAGATTTAGGGGGGTGGGGAGGTTGAAGATTTAATCCCTTTGTGGTCACTCTTTATTCAATTCTAATCAGATAAGAACTGCAACAAGATGCAGAAATCAAGAAAAAATGTAATACTTTATTTAAAAAAGTGATGCTGTTGGGAGCTTTACAGAGGAAGTAAACCCTGATGGGTTTTACTTCCTCTTTTGCTCCCTGCAAAGCCTGCCAATTTAAAGCATAATGGGCTAGTATGCATCGCATATTAGCCCATTATGTGACACTTACCTGCAAACAAATCCGGCGCTGCCCCCGGTGCAGGCTGCGTCCGTCTTCTTGACTCTGGCTCTGTGATTTGCCGGAGCTGCGTGTTGTCACTCCCGTGCATGCGTGCTGGAGCCGCCGGTAATGGCACAGTCCAACTGAAGCAACGGCACGACGTGTCATTGCTTCAGTGAGCATGTGCCGATGTCTTCGGCATCTGCAGATACAGGAGGATATCTCCTAAACCGTGCAGGTTTAGGAGATATCCAGGATAGCTACAGGTAAGCCTTATTATAGGCCTACCTGTAGCAAAAAGTGGCATGTAAGGGTTTACAACCACTTTAAGAGGCAATAGAAATGTTTTAGCCATTAATATTGCTTCTTAAAAAAAAATTGTCTAGGTCATAAAGAGAGGCCTTGAGCAAGTGGATTGGAAAGGAGCTAGCAGAGGGTCAGCATGACAGGAGTGATAAGGGACAGCAAGTGTTAAGGAAGTTAGTTTGGAAAGTGGGGTGTATTAAGGCAGCCCTCAAAATTTACACTGGCCTGCTCGCATTTTGCGAGTGCATTTTAAGGGCTGACGAGTGTGGGCTGCCTGGGAGCAGGGGAGGCGAGCAAGGAGTGAATATAGGGGAAGAGAGAGGAGAGTCGCCGCTGATGTCGTCGTTGTCGCCGCCGCCACCACCGCCGCCTGGTTGTTCAGAGCGTGGGGAACATAACAGCTTTCAATTCAATAGCTGTGTTCCCCGCCGCGTTCCCCGTTCTCATATACAGCCCCTCCCCTTTGTCCGGGCACTTTGATAGACAGATCACCCATCCCAGGATTGGACGGGTGATCTGTCTATCAAAGCGGTGGGGAACACAGCTATTGAATTGAAAGCTGTTATGTTCCCCGCACTTTGAACTACCAGGCGGCGGCAGCTCTCCTCTCTCTTACCCAGCACAGGTAGGCTCCACTGGGGACACATGGCTCCACTGGGGACACAGGTTGCAATGGGGACACAGGCTGCAATGGGGACACCGGCTCCACTGGGGACACATAGCTGCAAGGGGGACACATGGCTGCAATGGGGACACATGGCTGCAATGGGGACATTTGGCTGCATTGGGGACACATGGCTGCACTGGGGACACATGGCTGCACTGGGGATACATGGCTGCACTGGGGAAACAGGCTGCAATGGGGATACATGGCTGCACTGGGGATACATGGCTGCACTGGGGACACATGGCTGCACTGGGGATACATGGCTGCAATGGGGACACATGGCTGCACTGGGGATACATGGCTGAACTGGGGACACATGGCTGCACTGGGGACACATGGCTGCACTGGGGACACAGGCTGCAATGGGGATACATGGCTGCACTGGGGATACATGGCTGCACTGGGGACACATGGCTTAAATCTGCACTGGGGACACATGGCTGAACTGGGGACACATGGCTGCACTGGGGACATTTGGCTGCACTGGGGACATTTGGCTGCACTGGGGACACATGGCTGCACTGGGGATACATGGCTGCACTGTTGACACAGGCTGCAATGGGGATACATGGCTGCACTGGGGATACATGGCTGCACTGGGGACACATGGCTCAAATCTGCACTGGGGACACATGGCTGCACTGGGGACACATGGCTGAACTGGGAACACATGGCTGCACTGGGGATACATGGCTGCACTGGGGACACGTGGCTGCACCGGGGACACGTGGCTGCACTGGGGACAGATGGCTGCACTGGGGACACGTGGCTGCATTGGTAGATATGGGCAGGCTGCATTT
This sequence comes from Rana temporaria, assembly GCF_905171775.1. NCBI lineage: Eukaryota > Metazoa > Chordata > Amphibia > Anura > Ranidae > Rana > Rana temporaria. The sequence continues at coordinate 57,942,955 of NC_053493.1, read as the reverse complement.
TTGGACACGAATAACGTTTTTTGGATTTCACTTGCTGAATAAAGATATCGTTTTAAAGAGTGCAGCAGTCCAGGACCTCTTTTCATCCCACGGATAAAGTTGTTGTTAATATTTATTTTTATAACTTAATTCTGCATAAAACATTTAAATGTAATTTCATGAGATAATTCATGAGGGCGTGTTTAGGGGCGGGACATGGTAGGGGTTGGGCGGGGCAACTGGTGGCGAGTAACCCTTGAGGCCTGGCTAATAGCTCAGGATTTGAAATTTTTAGCCCTGTATTAAAGCGGATGTGTCACGGGGAAAAAATATTAAAAGCCAGCAGCTACAAATACTGCAGCTGCTGACTTTTAATATTAGGACACTTACCTGTCCTGGAGTCCAGCGCTGATCGCAGCAGAGCACGAGCGATCGCTCGTCTCTCTGCTGCTCCCCCCTCCATCCACGCTCAGGGAACCAGGAAGTGAAGCGCTGCGGCTTCACTGCCCGGTTCCCTACGGCGCATGCGCGAGTCGCGCTGCGCCCGCCGATTGGCTCACACGCTGTGTGTTGGGAGCCGAGTGTTCCCAGCACACAACGGGCGACAGACGGGATGTGACGGAATGCCCGTCTTTCGCCCGTAGCGTGTGGCCGGAAGTGGGTGCAAATACCTGTCTTTAGACAGGTGTCTGCACCCCCCTCCCCCCTGAAAGGTGTCAAATGTGACACCGGAGGGGGGGAGGGTTCCGATCAGCGGGACTCCACTTTAGGGTGGAGGACCGCTTTAAGGGATTGGAGGAAAAGTTGTGGAGAGGAGGGGTTTTGTTTATTTAAGGCACTGGAGGGGTGACCCAGACAACACAGCAGGGGAATCAGTTGGAGGAGAGGGTTCCCGCCCGCCCTCTCTGGGTTTCATTAACTTTTCTTTCTTTCAGGTGTTGTTGCAGTACATGTCATTGCAGCGGACGGTTGGCGGTGGTGGTCTTTGATGGTGGTAATTATCCTATGAGGTGGAAGTGTGGGGGACTCATCTGTGGTATGGGCCCCCTGGTGTGTGCAGTTAACAAGGGTTATCTGAAGATGGTAATGGTGGCACTACGAGTAACAGGTTGTCTCTGAGCTAGTGTTATTTCTGCTGGAGGCCTAGTACGGTAAAAGGCCCGCTGTGAAGAAGTGAAAATGATTATGTTGGCAAGTCCATCAAAGACCACCAGGGGGAGTATCTGGTATCTGAGTTTTTGTTATGGTTAGAATATGGTTAAAATATGTTATATACATATTTAATAATTATGAATAAAGAAGGCTGCCGTTGGCCAGTTTTACTCCAGCTCAAGTGTGGTCTTGTTATTATAGGTAAGGTTAAGAGGGGTTTAAGGTTGGAGTAAGTAAATATGGTGACAGTCAAGCTATGGGATGTACATCTTAGCTACCCTGGTCATGTGCTAGTATGCCAGGTGCTTCCATCTTCACCCGGTGTTCCTTCCGGGTTTTGCAGGCTTTGGTGACATGAATGGCTGGTGACGTCACTCTGCGTGGGAGTCTCTGTTTACAGCATGACTCTGAAGGAACAGAACAGGTATGCCGTTCTTTCAGAGCACATGCGCTGGTGACGTCACCGGCTGCAACTAAAGTAAATGTCTCCTAAATGGTGCACATTTAGGATATTTTTGCTGTACCTATAGGTAAGCCTTATTATAGGCTTACCTATAGGTAAAAACATGCAAGAGAGTTTATTCCCACTGTAAGGCTCACACTATAGGCAGGTGAGGGACTGTGTGTAATCAATCACACGCTTCCCTGCACCCACGCTCTTAGCAGACATGCGGGAGTGCCATTACTTTTTAATGACTCCCCCACACTGGAAACCACAGCATGTTTTACTGTGTTGGGAAGCACATATCAAGATGGGGTTTCCCTGTGGCTGCAATTTTGGAAAAGGTGCTTCTCCCTGCGTTTTCTGTAGGTGCAGCAGACTATTCAAATGAATGGGCTGCTGTGCCAACGCAAACACAGCCGCAGGGAAACTGCATAGGTGTGAACCTAACCTCATCCTGATCAGATTTTCCTATAAACTCTGAAAATGTTAAAAGGCAATCGTTTTCCTTTAATTTTGTAACCTAGCATACAGTACATTATATCTTGACTGTATTTTGGGTTTGGTGTCCAGAAACGAGCTGATATGATTCCTTTTCTCTTCTGAGCCACTAGCAAAATGACATTAGAGAAGAATTGAGTTTGACACAAATAGGACAAGGATGTGAGCAGAATTCAACACCAAATATTCTTCTTAAGTTAAACGTGCACATACTTAGTTCTTTGCTAACTGCTCTGTGCGATTATCTTCTGCTAGAAGGACCTGGTTTTATTGGCTTCTACCCAAACTACATTCTACTTATGATTTAGGTAGAATCTATACAACTCTGCAATACAGAAGGCAAGGCTGGAGTTCAACTTTAACATTAAAGTGGTTGTAAACTCTGATACCGCGTACACACGATAATTTTTCGGCATGAAAAAAACGTTGTTTTAAAAAAATGTCATTTAAAATGACCATGTGTGGGCTTCACATCATTTTTCGGCTTCTGAAAAACGTAACATTTTTAACGACGTTTTAAACAATGTCGTTTTTCGGGTTTTAAAAAATGATCGTGTGTGGGCTAAAACGACGTTAAAAACCTGCGCATGCTCAGAAGCAAGTTTTGAGATGGGAGCGCTCGTTCTGGTAATGGAGTAAGTACATTAATCACGCTGTAACAGACAGAAAAGCGTGAATCGTCTTTTACTAACACGGAATCAGCTAAAGCAGCACCAAGGGTGGCGTCATCCGCATGGAACTTCCCCTTTATAGTGCTGTTGTACGTGTTGTACGTCACCGTGCTTTGCTAGAGCATTTTTAAAAAACAATGGTGTGTGGGCAACGTCATTTTAATGATGAAGTTGGAAAAATGTCGTTTTTCTACATGCCGAAAAACATTGTTTTTTTTCATGCCGAAAAATTATCATGTGTACGCGGCATTAGGCCTCGTACACACAACCGAGGAACTCGTCGTAAATGAAACATCATTTTCCTCGACGAGTTCCTTGTTAGGCTTGTTGAGAAACTTGACTTTCTTTGCGTACGCACTGTCAAGACCAAATCTCGTCGTTCTCAAACGCGGTGACGTTCAACACGTACAACGGTACTATAAAGGGGAAGTTTGATTCCATTGGCGCCACCCTTGGGGCTGCTTTTGCTAATCTCGTGTTGCCGTGTGTTAGTAAAAGTTTGGTGAGTGACGATTCACGCTTTTCAGTCTTCCTGCTTTCAGATCGTTTTCTGCCATTCAGTTTGTGCTTGTGGGTTCGTATATTGTCTTTCAGGGCGTGTGGTCAGGTCGTATTTGTTTTACAGTGCATTCCTGTCCGCTCGTTTCTGGTTTTCAGGTCGTTCTTCATAGGACTTGCTGTTCTTCAGTGCTTTCTGTTTAGTGCGTTCGTTCTGATTAGTCGTTTGTTTCTAGCCATGTTGCAGGCATCTGCTCGTCGTTGAGTTCGGGTTATGCAGTCGGTGTGTGTTGGTCTTCTTGTTTTAGACCTAGACGAGTCCATGAACAGGGTGAGGAGGCGTTCATGGACCAAGAATTGGTTGCTCTGTAGGAACCAATTCTCTCATATGCCTCTGCTCAGTCCGGAATAAGTATGATGCATATTTCACGGGTAGGGGGGCCATTCCTATGCCAGCCAATCTGTAATTTATTATTTTGAGCCAAAACCTCAAAAATCTGTTTTAAAATCCATTTTTGATGTCTCGCTTGTGTTTATTTTAGCTGTCTCCTAATTTTTCCTAGTGTACTACATGTAGTGTCAAGTGTATTTTCATTATCAACTAACAACAATTTCACAGGTAACACCAAAACTAAACACATCAAAAGTTCTAGGTTATTTAAGAAAAACAAGACACACTTTCTTGTTGGTTTGACCAAAATGTTACCATATTCACACACATGGTCTTTCTCAAGTATTTGTGGTGTATTTTTTATTTTTATTTTTATTTGCCATAATAAAAACAGAATATTATATAGCACAAAATATAACAATGTAAACCTCTAGGCAATAAGGCAGACATTGAATTTTTTTTTAAATTGTCTACCTGCCCATAGTACGATGGGGTGTTGGCACCCCTGGACAAGCCAAAATTTGAGGATGCACACAGTCTTTTTAGGGTCAACATGTGCTATCTGCCATCATGGGTGATCAATGGACGTGTTTTGTGGGTGCAACCCCTTCTTCCTTTCACCTACTTGAGTAGCGAGGAAGGGGTTGCACCCACAAAACACGGACGTAGATATCCCGAGATGGCAGATAGCACATGTTGACCCACTGTGTGCATCCTCAAATTTTGGCTTGAAAGAAAAAGTACAAAAATGGTGGGGTAAAACTGGGAAACAAAAATTGATTTTTTTTAGTTTCCCTCCAAGTCCTCGATTATGTCCTTCAAGCTTTTATCAATAAAGGCCATTGTTTGCTTGATTTCAGACATCTCCCTACTGCACGCCTTTATTTGGAGGAGTAGATTTTGGGTCTTGGAATGGGAGGATCGAGGCCTTTCTTCTGGCACATAATCATCCCCTAAAAACAAAAAACAAAAGAAAGGATTAAACATCTGCAGGCCTACCTGTCGTATTACCTGAAGCTGTGGTGACAGATACTGACCTGTTGTAGTAATTTCAACCACTTCTCCTTCCTCCACATCCTGAGGTCTGGGTGGGCGCTGAGGTGTGGGCTCCTTGCGAGGTGGGCGCTGAGGTGAGGGCTCCTTGCGAGGTGGGCGGTGAGGTGTGGGCTCCTTGCGAGGTGGGCGCTGAGGTGAGGGCTCCTTGCGAGGTGGGTGGTGAGGTGTGGGCTCCTTGCGACGTGGGCGGTGAGGTGAGGGCTCCTTGCGAGGTTTGTTTTTTTCTGGCTCTGAGGAGTGGTATCCTCCCAGTCTTCTGTCCCCTATGAGAATGAAACAAAAAGTACACTTAGCACACACATATTTGAGGGCAAAAATAGGAATATTAAACATTGCTTGGAAGTGGGGTACAAGTGTCTGTTTGGGCAGTTACAAGCAGAAGACATGTTTTTTGGCAAACACTATTCTTGAATACTCACCTTTTTGGGACACGTTTCACACATGTAGACACCCAAAAAATGCACAGGAGCACCTGTGTGGGTCACCCTAAAAAGGTTGTTCTGGTGGCACACACTAGTGCTCTTGAGTGCAGATGTGTAAAAAGCTGTGGAGTGTCCTCTCCTTTAGACTGATCTAATTTTGATTTGAATTCTAGTTACAAACACCTCAGCTAGACACCTATTTAAACATATTTCTTGAATATAATCAAGCCTAGATAAATTTAGTTAACCCTGTATCTTCAGAAAACATTGTATGTAGTGGACGAACGGATGTGTCTGAAACAACCGTTATTTTCAAAGGTCCTATATGCAAAAGCATTAACATGGAGCAACATGCAAGTTCTGAAAAACAATAATAATAGGGACACAGGAGAAGTACTTACTTTTTCCAAGCATTCTCTTAATGCTCCTTAATTGTTCCAGCTCCCTCAGTTTGAGGTCTGACCACCTCTTTCTGAGCTGTTCCTTCGATTGTTTCACCCCAAAATGTCGATCCAGACTTCTTTACACTTTATCCATAATTTTGGCATTCCTTAAATTAGGGTGGGTATAGGGCCCATGCTTGGCATCGTAATCAGACTTTTGTAAGATGTCCACCATTTCCGCGTAGGACATGTTAGATGCCTTGTATCTGCTCCACGTTTCTAACGTTTCCTCATCAGGCTTCGGGCTTGTTGTGTCGTTGTTAGACACATTTATAAGTACAGACACCTGCTCATCAGATTCCGCCACATCGTAGTTTCTGGATGATCTAGGCCGAATTGGAGACACCTGCTCATCTGATACCGCTACGTCGGATTTTCGGTATGATCTAGGCCTCATTACTGACACCTGCTCACCTGATTCCGCCATATCGTCGTTTTCTGATGAACTTGGCCGAATATCATACACCTGCTCATCTGATTCCGCCATATCGTCGTTTTCTGATGAACTTGGCCGAATATCATACACCTGCTCATCTAATTCCGCCATGACTTTGTGTTTAGACGAACTTGGCCGAGTATCACACACCTGCTCATCTAATTCCGCCATGTCGTTTGCGCGCCGAAAGAGAAGGGGTGGGGAAACATCGAGTAAGAACGTCATGGGCGGGCGACGTGTGCGGAGTGTCACGCATGCGTAGTGTATATAAAGCTTAACACACATGTGTCGTACATACGTTCGGTGTGCAGAGGAAGACGTTAGAACGACGAACGTGTGGACGAAGGTATAATTGGAACTTGGGACATCAGTGGCCTATAGTGCAAAGAGATTTAAGGGCTATATGGGGATAAAGATTACTAGAGTTTATAGACTGTGATTGACATTAGTATATTTGTCTTTGGTTTTGTCTGGCAGAAAATATGAATCCATTCAATGAAAAGGAGTTCCTGGGTGAATTTATTGATAGGCTAAGGGAGCTGCCCGTTCTTTGGGCGACAAAAGACCCCAACCACAGGAATAAAAAACTAAGGACAGCAGCACTGAATAGCCTGCTCCCATTTGTGCACACAAAGATGCCCCATGTAACAGCTGAACAGCTGGAGACTAAAATTGGGACCTTGAGAGGCACATACAGGGCTGCGCGCAACAAGGTACTGGCTTCTCAGGTCTGGAGCAGCAGCAGGGATGGTATATGTACCGAAGTTGTGGTACTATGGCAGAATATCCTTTCTGGATGACCACCTTGCAACAAGGGATTCACTTTCCAGCCTTCCCCCCAGACAACCCTCCAGAAAAAGCTCCAGACTTCCCTCCAGCCAAGTCTCCAGCCTTCCCTGCAGCCAAGCTGTTCCTTCTCAAGGTGAGCCCTCTCAGGAGCAAGATGAGCCTTCCATCCTGAAGGAAGACCCGGATTTGGCTGTCTGGAGCCAGGTATAGTATTTTAAATGTATTTATTGGGGGAAAAAATGCTGTAAAATAGATGTTAATATGTAAAAAATATCTAATGTTTGATCTAAAAGTGTTTTCCATATCAATAGACAGTAGTGGCCGAAAAAGTTGGGGAGAAAAGAATGGAACTGCTGGGGTCAGAATGATTGTCTTTTCTATTCATTTACAATCAATTTGCAACAGTCATGAGCTGAAAATTGTTTGTGATTTTTTAACCCAAAACTCAAACTGTCCCTTTTTAAACACAGGAGGACATCAGCCAGGATGAGGTCTGGAAAGTGTCAGGCAGGAGGAGGCCAGGGTGAGTGGCACAGAGGAGGTGGCAGGAGTGAGTGACACAGAGGAGGTGGCAGGGCCAAGTGGCAGCACAAGGTGCCAGGTGCCTCCCATCCGCCCTCCTACAAGAAGGGCCAGGAGGGATATGAGGGTGAGCAAGGCAGCACTGGCCCTGATTAGAGAGGCACAGGCCACCCTCCAGCAGCCAACCACCCCTGAAGAGGGCTATGGCACCCTCGTAATGGCCAAAATGAGCCAAATGACCGAGGACCAACGCCTCATATTTGAGCCACTACTAGTAAGTTTGCTGAATAAGGGGGTGAGGGGGCTACTTACTGAGGACACGGTCATTTGTAGCCACGGCCATCCTCCCCCACCTGCTTATTCTCAACCTCATCCTCCTCCTCCACCTTCTTCTTCTCAACCTCCTCCTCCTCCTCCACCTTCTTCTTCTCAACCTCCTCCTCCTCCACCTTCTTCTTCTCAACCTCCTCCACCTTCTTCTCCTCCTCCTGGCACGAGTACACCTCCAGAGGCACAGCCTCCAGCCAAGCGGAGAAGGAAAGCTGCAGACAATGTTGCAGAGCAGGCTGCAGAGAAGGCAGCAAGGAAGGCTGCAGGGAAGGCTACCAGGAAGACCAGGAAGTGATGGCCTTGCTTCAAGGTGGTCTGACAGAAGGCAGCCTGTTTTAGTACCACAACCTCCTGAATGTGCTTCTCAATGTCCCAATTTTAGTCTCCACACACAAGTGCACAAATGGCAGCAGGTTCTTCAGTGCTGCCTTGTATTTATTTTATTTATATTCTTTACCAGAATAAAAGTTCATTTTTTGTTTACAGTTTACTTGTCTATGTCTTTTTAATAAAACCAAAAATGTAGCTTGTGAGTAGGCAGGTTAACTTTAAAAAAAACTACAAAAGGTCTAATTATAAAGGAACAGATCAGATAAGACCAAACACTAATGTTACAAAGGTGGTAACTTGACAAAAAAAAAACATGGAGAGATTAAATAATAATTAAATAAGAATTACAAATAAAGATCTGTATTTGAAAAAAAAAATATTTTCGGGCTATATAAATTATTCAAAAATATTCATGAGATCAGCATGAAAAATTTTAGAAAAAGTTAGTCAGAACTGTGTGTGAATATCAGCTGCAAAAGAAGATCATTATTTTTAATTTTTGTCCCATTCTAAATATGATTTAAATGCGCAGCATTTAAACAATGCCAACATTTTTGCAGCGTGACGAATGTGCTATCTCCATTACGAACGCTACTTTTACGGAAGGTGCGCTCCCGTCTCATACTTTATTCTGAGCATGCGCGGGTTTCTAAGTATACACACGAATGTGTTTCTCGTCGAAAACCAGCCCGACGAGAAACGCGACGAGGAAATTGAGACTCCCGATGAGGAAAAAGAGATCTTGTTCTCTTTTTTTCTCATCGAGTTCCACGACAGTTTTCTCGATGAAAAACATACACACGACCGTTTTCCTCGGCAAAAAAACTCTGCCACCAAGTTTCTTGATGGATTCTGTCGAGGAAAACGGTTGTGTGTACGAGGCCTCACATATACCTAGTGAAATGGCTGGTCTCAAGTAATACACAGAGATTAAACAGAAGCTTTAAGGTTCCACAATACATCGCCCAAACATAATCACCTGTAAAAAAAAAAAGTGTCTGAGATGTTGGTGGTAAACAGCCTGCTAGGCCCGAGGGGAACCGAACCAAGCCCTCCAAAAGTTGCCAGGAGTGTAAATGTAGACATTAAGCTTTAAGGTTAATCAAAAATATAATACTCTAAAGGGAAAGGTAGAACAAAGCGGAAGCATGGAAGAGGGTGAGAGGGAGGAAAGGGGGAGAAGGGAAGGTTGGAGGAAGAAGGGGGTGAGGGTTGGGGGGAACCCCCACACCCCTTCCCTACCCGCAACCTTCCATCCCCCTACTTTCCTCCCTCTCTGCCTCTTCCATACTTCTCCTCCCCTTGTTCTACCTTTCCCTTTAAAATGTGATATTTTTAATTAACCTTAAAGCATAATGTCTACATTTACACTCTTGGCAACTTTTGGATATGAGGTAACATTTGGGAGGACTTGGTTTGGTTCCCCCCCCCGGGCCTAGCAGGCTGTTTACCACCAACATCTCAAGCACGTTTTTACAGGTGATAAGTTTGATCTATGTATTGTCGATCGGCATAAAGAAATTGGATTATGTTGTGATGTTTGAAGGCCGGTATGTTTTTAAGGTGTGTGTTGGACCAGCTATGAGGGGAGGTTGAAGGCCGGTATGTTTTTGAGGCGTGTGTTGGACCGGCTAAGGGGAGGTTGGAGGCCGGTATGTTTTTTTTTTTAAATCAATAACAGTTTTATTCAGAAAATTTTCAATACACGTAGACATGCAGGACCATTCTCAAAAGCAATATCTAGAGGAGTGGTCATCAACATATTTGACAATGCATAAAGGTCTGTTTGACCAGTTATGTGTCCTCTCATGAGGTAGCGAACAGTTCGTACCGAGTATCAGCTACAGGAGCCTGTTAAGTGCAGAGTACGAGATAAACTTTTCAGTACATTATTGTACTAGTGAACAATCTTGTATCACCCGTGGGGTCACCGGAAGAGAGGAGAAGAAGAAAGGAAAGGAAACAGCAAAAAGAAGAAGAAGGAGGGGAGGGGAGGGGGAAAGAGGAGGGAGGTAGGGAAGGAGAGGGGGAGGGAAGGGAATGGGATGAGAAATGACCATGTGGTTCAGCTACCTGATCAGGATACCTCCTCCCGGCGGTGCCAAAGCTCCCAGACCTTGTCGTGAGCCTCCAGTCTGTCTAGCATTCTGGCCGTCATCTTCTCCATTAATTCCACATCTTTTATCCTGGCATATAGGGCCTCAGGGGGTGGAGGGGCAGTATGCTTCCAGTGTAGAGCCACCAGACAACGCGCTGCTGTAAGGATATGTCTGGTCAGTTTCTTGTAGGGTGCTGGGATGTTCGGTGGGGGTAGTCCTAATAAGTAAACTTTCGGAGTCAGGGGGAGCATCCTATCTAGTAATTGCTGGACCAAGTTTCAAAAGGGGACGATCATTGGACAGCTCCAGTAAACATGGACAAGCGTTCCTTTTTCCTGCTGACAGCGCCAGCAACGATCTGAGGTGTTCGGGTAAATGGCATGGAGAACGTCAGGTGTCATGTACCAGAAGTAGAGGATTTTATATATGTTCTCTTTGTACAGAGTGCAGATCGAGCTTTTTGCGGCCGGTATGTTTTTAAAGCGTGTGTTGGACCGGCTATAAGGGGAGGTTGGAGGCCGGTATGTTTTTGAGGCGTATGTTGGACTGGCTATAAGTGAAGGTTGAAGGCCGGTATATTTTTGAGGCGTGTGTTGGACCGGCTATAAGGGGAGGTTGGAGGCCGGTATTTTTTTGAGGCGTGTGTTGGACCAGCTATAAGAGGAGGTTGAAGGCCGGTATGTTTTTGAGGCGTGTGTTGGACCAGCTATGAGGGGAGGTTGGAACTCTTTGTCTTCAGAGATCGGAGAAGTCTTTTCAGCTTTCTTTAGGCTTTCTCTTCTGGAGAAATGAGAACTCTTCCCATCAGTGAGGTCCTTCATGGAGAAGTCCAAGGCCTCACTCACACGGGGTGTATGAATCTGTACCCTGTGTGGGGGCTGCGTTAACCCCAAAAAGGACATCCATGTGGGTGCAGTTGTGCGGACGCACCCTGGGTGCGTTCGGGGCCGTGCACCGGCACCCACACAGATGTCACATTGGGTACAGTTACTGGAACCCAGGTGACAGCAATGGGATTGCCTTCACGGCATGCTGGTAACACCTGTGCATCCCCATTCCGGTAATCATGGCCTTCCCATGGGGTACGGATTAATACCCCCCATGTAAATGAGGCGCAAGGGTGAATGGAATATTTAGCTCCATTGTGTTGCCAATTAGGGGAACACACGTAACTTGAATGCGGCGGCGTATAATTGTGTGCAATATCACGTGGGCAGCTAGGGGCACTTCCGTTGTTTTCGGCGTAGAATATGCAAATTACCTAGATACGCCGATTCACAAACGTACGTACGGCCGGCGCAATTTATTTATGTCGTTTACGTTAGGCTTTTTCGGCGTAAGGTTGTTCCTGCTATTAGGAGGCGCAGCCAATGTTAAGTATGGACGTCGTTCCCGCTTCGAAATTTGAATTTTTTACGTCGTTTGCGTAAGTCGTTCGCGAATAAGGATGGACTTCATTTACGTTCATGTCGAAACCAATACTTCGTTGCGCCGTACTTGGGAGCAATGCACACTGGGATATGTACACGGACGGCGATTCAAAATGTGAATCACGTCAGGTCATCATATATTAACATAAAATACTTTGTGAATACTGCACTTGCTCCTGTAAGTTGCGTCGGCGTAGCGTAAATACGATACGCTGCGCCGCCGTAACTATGCGCGCCCCTACCTGAATCTAGCCCACTGTATTTAAGCACATAAGCTCCGTTTTGTGTTGAAAAAAACGTTGAAAAAATTCATTTTTGAGAATCGTGATCTTCATTTTATGCAAAAGAATCGCAATTCTCATTTTTCCCAGAATCGTGCAGCTCTAAAAGGACGTACATTTTGTTGGGGTACAGCGTTGCATTACTGCGCAATTGGCAGTTAAAATGGCCTGGTCAGGAAGGGGGGTAAATCTTCCTGGAGGTGAAGTGGTTAATAGCTATTGCAGAGCTTTAAAAGATAGACAGGGAGTAAGGGCTCAAGTCATCAGGCATTGTTTTCGTGCCTATGATGTCTGTTTGGAACGTACTGAAAATGCAATCAGCAAAATCCTATTTACTTTAATTGAGCAGTACATATGGCAGCTCAGAGGCTGTGTTTGACCTGTTTTGTGTTGCAATCCTTTGGGTGCAGCATGTCTTATTGAGGTGTGATTGAACTGCAGGGAAAGCAGGTCAAACACAGCCTTCAAAAGACAGCATGAGCTAGATCGTCAATCAATCGTCATGGACCTAAATCAGACACACTCACTTAGTCAATTATATGGATGAGCGCAGTTCATGCTGCACTGACCCATAGCCATTTTAAACTTTCACCACTCCCTGCAAACACATAGAAAGTGAAGGCATCTAACTATATACCGGTGTTGCCAACCTACCAGATTGAAATTTACTAACACAACACCCAAAATTTACTGGCACAGCCAAGTTTTTACTGGCATTTCCAAAAGTTACAAAATTACAGTTTTAAGCGCACATTTTAGTATTTAGGGTACAATATGCAATTAGCAATATGATTTAAGGTAAATATTAAGACAACATTTATTTTATTTACGATAGTAAATACAATAGACATAGGTGTGCGCAGCCTATTGCATTAGGGTGTGCAACCCAAAGCTCCAACACATATGCGTTTGACATATTTACCGACCTCTTCCCCGCTCTCCATCCTAAAACAATGGGAGAAAGGGGGAGCAAGGGAGCACACGGAGGACCCGGGCAACAGAAGGTAGAGGAACAGGAAAAGGAGGGGTGGCATATATTAGTACTGATCCTCTATATTTTCCTCCTGTGGCTTCTGAATGTTGACAAAAGGGAGAGGAGGAGAAGCCTACTTTCAGCTGCTGCAGGAGGAAAATACAGATCGGTTTCATTAAATTCCACCCCCGCCGCCTCTCCTGTCCAGGTTCTGAACACCGGCAAGGAAGGATTGCGGTTTACCTTTCACCTGCCCACTATTGACAGGTTGCCAACCCCAGGATTAGGGTGTACCCAGGCACACCCCTTGCGCATACCTATGATGATAGATTTTCTAGTTAGTACAGTAAGTAGCTCAGGGACAGGACTCAGGAGGACAAGAAATTAAAATGCTCAGGTGCACACACACGTGCAATTGACTCTCCCGGTGACGCTGACAGCAGTGAGCAGCCGCCCAGATGCTGATGACACCTCACTGACAAGACACGCCCCCTTCTCAGTCACAGTGACAGTCTCTGTCCCCGCCAGATGGTCCCTTCAGTCCACTCCTGTCCAAACAGCACTGACAGTCCTGCTCCCTGCTTGCGTTGCTCACACAAGGTTCCGGTCGCTTGGCTCGGCTCCCTTGCACTATGACATCACACGAAATGCTCAGGCACTGTTTCCACCAGACCCGCCCTCCGCCAGCACTGTAGAGGGCACACAAATTATCTTGGCCGGGCCAAGCGTCACAGCCATATTTTTTACTGGCAACCTTTTCCTGTCACTGGCATTTACTGGCAGGAGAAAAGTGCCAGTTTTTTACTGGCTGCCAGTAAAAATACTGACGGTTGGCAACACTGCTATATACACATGGTTTGGGGTTGAGATACGGAAACAACCCACGTCTGCATAAGAAAACTGATATACACAAAAGAGGGAATGTTTTTTTTTCTCAACAAAAGTAGAGTTACTAAAGTCTAAAGGTGTTCAGGGTCAGTTGAGAGGCAAAACATAGGATTGTGTTTAAAGTAGATGTGAACCCTAACCACTTGCCGACCGCGATCGTCTAGTACAGAGGCAAAAAAAACAAGGTGTATCCCCATTCTGACAGATGACATAACAGAGATCTACTGTTCCCAGCGATCTCTGATATGTCCCTGCCAGCCCATCCCCCCTACAGTTAGAGCACGCTGAGGGAACAGTTAACCCCTTGATCGTACCCTACTGTTAACCCTTTCCCTGCCAGTGTAATCTTTACATTGATCAGTGCATTTTTATAGTACTGATCAATGTAATAATGTCACTAGTCCCCAAAAAGTGTCATTTGGGGTCAGATTTGCCCGCCGCAATGTCGTAGTCCTGCTAAAAATTGCAGATCACTGCCATTACTAGTAAAAACAATAAAAAATACATAAAAGCCGCTAAATCTATCCCTTAGTTTGTAGATGAGCTAAGTTTTGAGCAAACCAATCAATATACGCCTATTGCAATTTGTTTTACCAAAAATATGTAGAATATATATCGGCCTAAACTGATGAATAACATTTTTTTGGGGGGTATATTATTATAGTAAACATTTTAAATAAATGTTTTTTTTTTTCAAAATTTTCACTCTTTGTTTGTTTATAGCGCAAAGATAAAAAACGCAGATGTGATCAAATACCACCAAAAGAAAGCTCTTTTTGTGGGGAAAAAAAGGACATCAATTTTGTTTGGGTACAGCGTTGCAGGACTGCGCAATGCGCAGTGCCGTATCGCAAAAAATGGCCTGGTCATTAAGGGGGCAAATCCTTCCAGGGCTGAAGTGGCTAAACAAAGCTCCTACAAGAAAAAAAAAAAAAAGTTTTCACCTTTTTTTTTGTATTCCCTTATAACATCAAAGTCCTGCTGATCTCCTACAGCCACTTCCTGACTACATGCACTGCAGTAATGGGTGCGTGTCATTTCTCAGGGTTAGATTCCTGCTCTTAACAACTATGTAATGTGCTGAAACAGCCACATGTAGTCTCCATCTGAGGTCCATGTGACAGGGTGACAACACAGGAGCATAAATGGTAGACAGGGACAAACCATTGCAACCCTATAACAGTAAGTGCCCAAAGAAGGGCCTTCATGGCAGGATCACCAAGTATTTTTTTAATGAAACCGCAGACGTAAACAATTTGAAAATGACAAAGAGATCCCAGCTATACACACTTGCTTCATTGTCAGATGCACTTCATTTGCTCTGGATCAGCTTCTTGATACTGATAATGCTGGACTATGCCTGTGGGTCAGCCTGGCCACATGTAGTCTCCACCAGAAGCACATCTGATCTGGTTCATAATGCAGTGCCACATTTGGGAGACAGGCCAGTACTTTTGGCAGGATCACCAGGTAATTTTTTAACGAAAGCTTCAAATTCAGAATTAATCAAACTTTTGAAATTATATGAACATATTAAAGCCTATATAAGAGTTTTCTGATTAGATACTTAATCAATAACTTGTCCCAAAACACATGACCACCCAAACACTTAACCAAAGCCCTCAAGCTCAATCTACATTTTTCTTAATATTCACCTAGTCCTGTCTCAGAAACCTCTGCACCAGCAGCACACAAGATACAGTTTAAAGTAAAATTTAATGCAAGTTTTTTTTTTTAAATAGCAAACATGCATTTACCTGCTCTGTGCAGTGGTTTTGCATGTAAAAACCACTGCTCCTGGCCCCTCCCTCCTGCCAAGTGCCCCCAGAGCAAGCAGCTTGCAATGGAGGCACCCAAGCAGGCTCACTCCCACTCTGTGTGTCCATTCAAACACAGACCTGCCCCCTCACCCTTCTCATTGGCTGTGATTGACAGCAGTTGGAGCCAATGGTTCCCGCTGCTGTCTCAGTCAATAAAGAGGGAGAGCCGAAGCTCTTGTGCACATCACTGGATTGTGATGAGGCTCAGATAAGTATTAGGGGGGCTGCTGCAAATACCTTTACAATTAAGTTTTATTGAAAGTAAATGACAGTTTACATAGTGACATCATTGCATATGGTTAGTGCATGTTAGATATACATGTCTTTTTACATAAAATTGTCAAGTTAAGTAATAATGTGCGGTTTGGTAGTAAGGGGATAAGAAATAATATGATAAGAAAAACATAATTATTATAATAATGATGATGATTAAATAATTATAATAATAATAATAATAATAAAAAAATAATAATAATAAATATAATAGAAATAATGTAAATCAACTTTACGAATTTATGGCCCAGATTCTCATACATCCGCGCTGCTCCTGGGCAGCGTAATGTATGAGCTCTACGTTACACCGCCGCAGGTCTACAGGTTTAAATCCTGATTCTCAGAACACTTACCTGTAAACTTGCGGCGGTGTAGCGTTAGATTGCTCGGCGCAAGCCCGCCCAATTCAAATGGGGCGGGCACCATTTAAATTAGGCGCGCTCCCGCGCCGAGCGTACTGCGCATGCTCCGTCGGGTAAATTACCCGACGTGCATTGCGCTAAATGACGTCGCCCCGACGTCATTTGCCTAGATGTATACGTAAATGGCGTCCAGCGCCATTCACGGACGTCTTACGCAAACGACGGAATTTTTATTCAATTCGACGCGGGAACGACGGCCATAGTTAACATTGGTTGCGCCTGCTAATTAGCAGGGGCAACCTTACACGTCGGGTACGCTACGCAAACGACGTTAATTCGCTGCGTCGACCTCGCGTATGTTCGGGAATCGCCGTACTTACCTCATTTGCATAGACGACGGGGAAAAGCGACGATGCGACACCTAGCGGCGGGAAAAAAAATTACTTTAAAGATCTGACAGCGTAACAGCCTTACGCTTGTCAGATCTAATGGGTACCTATGCGAAACTGATTCTGAGAATCAGTCGCATAGATACCCGGGGCCAGATGAGGTGTTACGACGGCGCTAATGGTGTTGCGCCGTCGTAACGCCTTTGAGAATCTGGGCCTATATATTTATTTTCATGTTAATTTATATTGTTGGAGTATTTTGTAGTGAGTTTTCACCCGTATGTCTTCGTTGGGACAGATGTATAAAACATGAGTTTGAAGGTATTTGGAGGTCTATGTTCACATGTTAGCTTCCGTACAATCTTCTAAATGTATAAACATCCACCAATGTTTCCAGGTATTATGAAATCTGGCTGTCGTTTCTTTTTTCATGGATTTTACCTTCATGTATACAATGCACGAATATAAAAAACCTTGAGCCTTTAGGCTGCATTCACACCTAGGCGTACTGAATCGCGGCGTTTTGTCCCGCGAATTGCGGCGGCAAAAAGTGGCGTTTTGTACCGCCGCGATTGTGAATGCAGCCTCACCCCCTCTATGGAGATGGTTCACATCTCCTATGCCGAACGCCGAAAGACGCCTGAAAAAAAGGTCCGGGACCTTTTTTCAGGCGGCAGGTGTCCGGCGTTCGGCGTGGAGATGTGAACCATCTCCATAGCCGACCATGTAAAATCACCCCTCCAGCGTATGAGGGGCGGCTGCGGCGTCGCGCTTCAGGCGTATATACGCCTAGGTGTGAATGCAGCCTTAGAAAGACTTTATATTGACTGTTTAGGTCCTGACACAATAAAGCTGTTGATACATTTTGTTGATCTGTGTGACCACAGGGGGCCTATTCTCTGCTGAATATGTAACGGACACATTGAGATTATTCAAGAGATTACTGGGAGATCAGACATGCCTACAGACGTTAGAAAAACATTGTTCACTGCAAATGTTCATGTCTGCAAGCCTTTACTGACACCCTCTATCCAAGTCATCTTGGGTGGGGAATCCATTTTCAGGGATGGATTTCTCCTGGCCAATCACTTTTGTTTTCTCCCAAGACAGAGGTGTCAATAAAGCATTCTAGTCTGCTACAAACTAGCATACAGTACATGTTTGTACAGAGCTAGCTGGAACATTAACAATTCAATAGCTAAGCCAGTGTTTATCAACCTTTTTACAGTCTATTTCTGCCGTGTATCCTCATTGGAAGACAAAACACTTCTCTCCTACCGTTTTAGCCTGACTACAACTATGTTACCATAGAATTGAGGCTCTATTTTATTCTTACACCTTGGCTTTTATGCCCAGGACTGAATTCTAGGAGCAGGATTGAGACTCCAAGGCCTCAGTGTTACCCGTTTCCCTCCTGTGGGTGGACCCCTCCCATTATTTGCTTCTGAAGTATAACGATACACATTACTCTGATAGTTGGGCAGAGGAGCAGAATTTTCTGACAATTTTTTGAATTAAAACATGGAATATCTATCTACAACACCATTTGATTGATTATAAATGATATTTCTCATACCTCTGAAGAGGGGAGATGTATATTCTCTGAAACGCGTCGGAACAGAGGAAGCCATACAGTATCATCATTATCTCTCATAGTTGGTACATCAATAGTTGTTCATACCATGTACATACTGTTTTCATGTTTCTTTTATCTAAGTGATGCATCAATAAAATCAGTTTTTATTAACTTTATTCTCTACATACTATGGAATTAAAGTGACTGAAAAGTCCCATCATTAGGATAATTCTTTCCCTTTGTATTTTTACAGTCAAAGCACTCTTCAAAATTATGCACAATCTCAAGGTATATCACTCTAAAATGTAAAAACACTAAGCTATAGTTTTATATAATGCAGCAGCCTCTACACATGTAGGACACCAGCATTAGAGGTGATTCTTGCAAAGCAATATACATACCTTTGTATGTATATTGGTAATGACCAATATCCCCCCGAGATGACGTCCTTTGAATGACAAAACACGTAGGGAGGAGCGACATGCTGACGTCACCGCATGTACGCAAG
Organism: Rana temporaria; assembly: GCF_905171775.1. Lineage (NCBI taxonomy): Eukaryota > Metazoa > Chordata > Amphibia > Anura > Ranidae > Rana > Rana temporaria. The sequence goes on along the minus strand of NC_053493.1, from coordinate 57,924,394 downwards.
TCCCGGAAGCAACAGGCTGCTATCGAGAGCCGGCCTGCTCGATTATCTTATTGCTGTTTTTTTTCTACTAAATTGTAGGTGCTTATTCGTCTTTTAAACTTCAATAAATCCAAAAGGTTTTACACTATGCAAGCCTTTTGTTCTTATATGGGGACCCATTGATTGTTTCAACTCGTATCAGGATAATTACTGCAGAGGCTGAGAGGTTTGGTGCACAGCACAGAGACCCCAGGCTGGGTTATAAGCCATAGGCGCTCCCTGATCTCCTGTAATGAGGGATCATATCAATCTAGTAAGCGGCAGTGCGTGCTTAGGTGAAGGCACTTTCCTATTCTCACTTCCTCTGGGGTGTTTGGATTATGTGTCACCGTGGATGATTTATTGATACATCTTGCATGGACTACCACTTCTGGTCTTTACCAACTAAGGACTCAACAGTCACCATTATTGCATCTAGTTACAACCACTGAGGGCTTTCTTTCAATTTTTTTCTCTACACTTTTCATATGGACTCACTTATGTCATTTATGTAATACATTTATTAATGATGATTATTTTTCACTAGTGTCACTCAATTAGGCTGTTAATTGTTATTGTGTGTCTCACATTTACTAGATATTTTTTCCCATTTAATGTTTTCAGTGCAATTTTTTAGATCCATCGTCTGTTATATTGGTGTATCTGGTTCACCTCATTTTCTGTTTTATTCATACAGTATTAATACGTTTTTTTGTCACTATTACCTAGATCACCTTACTTAACTGGTTAAGTCACATTACTTAACTGGTTTTTCATTAATCTTTTTTCCCTAAAGTTGTGAATGCATCCATATTAGCACTTGGTTTGGATAGTGATTCACAGGTCAATTTATATATTTTTTGTAATATCCCAGTGTTTCTTTTCTTCCTCTGGTTTTCTCCTTAACTCAGCTAACATAACCCCAGTGACGTCAGGGGAAGTTTAAACAGGATCATCCTTAGGAGCCCAATGTCCTCTTTATCAACCCATGATGGCATAGGTTGTTAGAAAGCTGGTGGCCAAGGTTGTAATGCTGCACTATAAAAAATCTGTGGCTTTGTGTAACAAAAAAAGGCAGACTTGATTCACCGGCTGGCTTGTTGACAATTTTTGGGAAATTTTTAAGCATTTTGCCAAGGCACCCCTGAAAAACACACGACGGCACCCCAGGCCATAGTACATGCAAGATGTAGTAGCCAGATAACGCATCTGTGGCACCTTTGGTCTAATTTGCTATAATATCACCACGTACAGATACTTGCATTTTGTAAAATGGGGACTGTAGACAAAAAATCAAGTTAAAGGGGTTGTAAAGGTTTGTTTTTTTTAAATAATAAACATGTCATACTTACCTCCACTGTGCAGTTCATTTTGCACAGAGTGGCCCCGATCCTGCTGATCTGGGGTCCCTTGGCGGCTCTCGCGGCTCCTCTTCGCAATAGCTAACCCCCTCTGGGAAGCTCTATCCCGAGGGGGTTACCTTGCGGGCGCGCTCCCGTGTCATACAGTCAGCGTTCATAGATGCCGAGTGTATGACTCGGCCCCACCCCACCGACGGCCGCGTCATTGGATTTGATTGACAGCAGCGGGAGCTAATGGCTGTGCTGCTATCAATCTATCCAATCAACGAAGAGACTCCGTCGAGAAGAAGACACTGGGGGACGCGCAGAGCAGGTGAACGGGCTCAAGTAAATAAAATAGGGGACTGGGGGTTTGTGACAGCCAGGTGTGCATAGGATGCATTAAGGTGAAAAAACACAAACCTTTATAACCCCTTTAATGCAGAATCAGATTCGGCTCAAAGATTAATTTAAAGTAGATCTATAGACAAAACTTTTTTTTTTCATTTTGGATGAAGCTAAGGAAGATTATAACCCCTGTCAGATTTTTTTTCACCATCTGTGTCCCATAGACAAACAGGAAGTGAGAGAAAATCCCTGCAACTTATGGTAATTCCTTGGGGACCACCAGAACTAGTGGCCCTATTGAAAGATTTCCCCCTCTATTACTTTTCTGGGGACAACCCAAAATTTGGGCCTCTCTTTTACTTTCAATGATAACGGCAAATAGGACAAATAGAGTGTTCTAATCCCTCTCTACTGAAACCCCCCCCCAAAAAAAAATATTTGCCTTTGGTTATACTATAATGCTTGTCCAATGTACATCTGCTCAACAGAACAGTGTTTTGTGCAATAGTGACCTTTGTTTTGGCCATACGGTAACACCATTGGAACTGATTACTCTGATACCAGTGGGGATGATCTCAATTTACTACAATAGAAGGAACCAGGTTCTTCCGTGTCTGTCTTGGATAACAGATGGAAAACTCTTCACACAAAAGAACATGTGGTTGAAATATGTTTGCTTTGCAGTAGCAAAAATATATTAGTGCTTTCGTTTAAAAAAAAAAAATGCAGTTATAGGAGTGCGCCGGGAGCTTTATCTGCTGATGTGATGTACTTCTAGTGAACTTGAGATTACTCGAGTTCATGGCTCTGACAATCCACAATAGGCAACGCTTCATCAAGCAGGGACAGAGGGGTAACTAGGGTTGGGCACCAAGCCCAATTTCTCAGGTCACTGACATGATAGAACGCTTTATATCCCTTTTTGAAAAAAAATTTTAAATTATGCCTATGTGGCTAACAAGAGTACCTGACATTTGGCAAATGTTCACTGCATTAGTTATTTTATTATTTGCATATCAGATCTCGCTGGCTTTTGGGGGAAAACACTGAGAGGTGCGTGCAGGCACTGGAGAATTCCTGCTCTTTATTCTGGTAGCATTTCTGTGAGGGTTCTCATTTATCCAGGTCTAGTTGTAGTTAGTCATGTTAACTACAATTTTAGACTGCAATTTTGAAGATGTTTTGTAGCCTCTCCAAGCCACATCTTCAGTTCAGGTTTACAACTCTTTGTTCTAAGGTACCGTATTTATTGGCGTATACCGCGCATTTTTTTGTCCTGAAAATCAGGGCAAAATTTGAACCACTGCGCCGGCATATACCGAGCGCAGTACACTCGGGTATAGTCGGGCAGGCTCGGCTCCTCTCGCGGTCACGTCCTGTGCGTCCTGTACATCCTTTACGCGAGAGGAGCCAAGCCTGCCCGACTATACCCGAGTGAACTGCGCTCGGTATATGCCCGCGCAGTGGTTCAAACTCAGCGCGGGAAGCGGGGATCGAGCGGGGAGGACACCACGATGGCCGCAGAAGGACGCTGGACCGGACGAGGCCGCCGATGGACGACGGGCAGGACGCGATGGACGACGGGGCAAGACACAGACGAGGGGCATCCAAACTGTAAGTATTTTTTTTTCCAGGAATTTTTCTTCAAGTTCGGGGGTGCGCGCTATACACCGGGGCGCGCAATAGGCCGAAAAATACGGTAAGTGTCCCTTTAAAATAACACTACTACTGAATAAATTGGGATTTCAGTGCCAAGACTATGACATCTTCATTACAGACTTGAAAGGAGACAGAGATGGATATCTGGCACAAAGGTTTTCCAGATGGAGTCTCCTAAAGTGTCAGCTCTGATTGGACCTATTTGTCAAAAGACAATGCATCACTCATTGATTTCTTATGCTTCCCAAAGAATCCAACAATTAGAAGTTCCCAAGGCTTCCTCCTCTTCCAATGGCTCTCCTGTTGCACCCTCTAAAATTTTAAGTAAATGGACTGATAACAATGTTAACTGTTACAATAGGGTGATACTGGCGCAAGATGTTAGACAAAAATTCTTAATCTGACAGGAGATGAGGGAGTAAAATCACTCAATCAGGCGTCAGCAGTCTGAGTGAGGCCTGTGGATGATGTAGATAGGGGGAATAAGTCTATGTACAGGCAACAGGTGATAGTCCAATGGTGATAATGGGGAACAGTTCTGTACTTAGGGCAAGCCTCTTGAGGGAAGCAGAAGCAAAAACTCCAGGACCATGTAAAACAAAGATAAAAGCGCAGCTGAAGTAAACCGTATGACATTTAAAGTGGAGGTCTCCCTAAAAAAAAAAAAAAGTGCCAAATGTGACACCGAAGGGGGGGGATTCCAAAAAGTAGAAGTTCCATTATTGGGTGGAACTCCTCTTTAATAAAACAAGGCATAAAATCACTTACATCTAGGCAAGTGAAGTGAAGCACATTGTGGAGTCCTGTGAGGTGAGTCTCTGCGCTGGATGGGTAGCAGTGGTGGTTCGGTAGCCTTATCTCCTGTGGGCGCTGATCGTCAGCTGGATGTATTAGGCTGGAACAGGAAGAGGGGTTGGAACGCAAGTGGACCGCAGCGGCGTCAGATGCAATATATCCGGTGACGTCAGACGCCGCTGTGGTCCACGTGCGTGCCAAAAAAAAGGTGTGTTTGGAGATGGGCTTTAACTGTTGAGGTTACACCACCATACCCAAGGAGAGATACTGGCAAATACAATGCTTTGAAAAAGTATTTGCCCCCTTCCTGATTTTTTTTTTTAGCATATTCGTCACACTTAAATGATTCAGATCATCTAACAAATTGTAATATTACACAAAGATAACATAACCCCAAAACGCAGTTTTATATGATGATTTCATTTATTAAGGGGGAAAAGCTGTCCAAATCTGCCTGGCCATATGTGAAAATGTAATTGCCCCCCCCCCCTTCTAATTCATGAATTTTACTTACCACACCCAGGCCTGATTACTGCCAGAACCGTTGAATCAAGAAATTACTTAAATAGAAGATGTATAACAAAGTGAAGAATTTTAAAAGATCTCAAAAAGCAACACATCATGCCACGATTTAAATAAATTCAAGAAACAAAGTACAGGGAGTGCAGAATTATTAGGCAAATGAGTATTTTGACCACATCATCCTCTTTATGCATGTTGTCTTACTCCAAGCTGTATAGGCTCGAAAGGCTACTACCAATTAAGCATATTAGGTGATGTGCATCTCTGTAATGAGAAGGTGTGTGGTCTAATGACATCAACACCCTATATCAGGTGTGCATAATTATTAGTCAACTTCCTTTCCTTTGGCAAAATGGGTCAAAAGAAGGACTTGACAGGCTCAGAAAAGTCAAAAATAGTGAGATATCTTGCAGAGGGATGCAGCACTCTTAAAATTGCAAAGCTTCTGAAGCGTGATCATCGAACAATCAAGCGTTTCATTCAAAATAGTCAACAGGGTCGCAAGAAGCATGTGGAAAAACCAAGGCGCAAAATAACTGCCCATGAACTGAGAAAAGTCAAGCGTGCAGCTGCCAAGATGCCACTTGCCACCAGTTTGGCCATATTTCAGAGCTGCAACATCACTGGAGTGCCCAAAAGCACAAGGTGTGCAATACCCAGAGACATGGCCAAGGTAAGAAAGGCTGAAAGACGACCGCCACTGAACAAGACACACAAGCTGAAACGTCAAGACTGGGCCAAGAAATATCTCAAGACTGATTTTTCTAAGGTTTTATGGACTGATGAAATGAGAGTGAGTCTTGATGGGCCAGATGGATGGGCCCGTGGCTGGATTGGTAAAGGGCAGAGAGCTCCAGTCCGACTCAGACGCCAGCAAGGTGGAGGTGGAGTACTGGTTTGGGCTGGTATCATCAAAGATGAGCTTGTGGGGCCTTTTCGGGTTGAGGATGGAGTCAAACTCAACTCCCAGTCCTACTGCCAGTTTCTGGAAGACACCTTCTTCAAGCAGTGGTACAGGAAGAAGTCTGCATCCTTCAAGAAAAACATGATTTTCATGCAGGACAATGCTCCATCACACGCGTCCAAGTACTCCACAGCGTGGCTGGCAAGAAAGGGTATAAAAGAAGAAAAACTAATGACATGGCCTCCTTGTTCACCTGATCTGAACCCCATTGAGAACCTGTGGTCCATCATCAAATGTGAGATTTACAAGGAGGGAAAATAGTACACCTCTCTGAACAGTGTCTGGGAGGCTGTGGTTGCTGCTGCACGCAATGTTGATGGTGAACAGATCAAAACACTGACAGAATCCATGGATGGCAGGCTTTTGAGTGTCCTTGCAAAGAAAGGTGGCTATATTGGTCCCTGATTTGTTTTTGTTTTGTTTTTGAATGTCAGAAATTTATATTTGTGAATGTTGAGATGTTATATTGGTTTCACTGGTAAAAATAAATAATTGAAATGGGTATATAATTGTTTTTTGTTAAGTTGCCTAATAATTATGCACAGTAATAGTCACCTGCACACACAGATATCCCCCTAAAATAGCTAAAACTAAAAACAAACTAAAAACTACTTTCAAAAATATTCAGCTTTGATATTAATGAGTTTTTTGGGTTCATTGAGAACATGGTTGTTGTTCAATAATAAAATTAATCCTCAAAAATACAACTTGCCTAATAATTCTGCACTCCCTGTATTTGACATGTATCAGTGTGGAAAGAGTTACAAAGCCATTTTTAAGGCTTTGGGAGTCCAGCAAACCACAAATGAAGAAAACTTGGTAAACCTTTCCTACCAAAATTACTCCAAGAGCACAAAGACCACTCATCCAGGAGGTCATAAAGAACCCAGAACAACATATGAAGAACTGCAGGCCTCATTTGCCTCAGTTAGAGCCCATTCACACCTAGGCGTTTTGTCGCCTGTAGTGTGACGCCGCTGCCGCCCCGACACGCCAGAGGGATGATTTAACATTGCCCTCTATGGAGATGGTTCACATCTCCGCGCCGAACGCCTGCCGCCTGAAAAAAAGTCCCGGACCTTTTTTTCAGGCGGCTTTCGGCGTTCGGCATAGGAGATGGGAACCATCTCCATAGGGGGACAATCTAGGGGCACATCTAGGCGGACAATCGCTGCGTTTTGTCGCCGCAAATCGCGGTACAAAACGCCGCTATTTGTCGCCGCAATTCGCGGGACAAAACACTGCGATTTTGTCCGCCTAGATGTGAATGCAACCTTAAGGTCAGTGTTCATGATTCAATAAGAACGAGACTGGGCAAAAATGGCATCAATGGCAGAGTTCCAAGGTGAAAGCCACTGCTGACCAAAAAGAACACAAAGGCTTATCTCACATTTGCAAAAAAACATATTGATTATCCTCAAGACATTTGGGCAAATATCCTGTGGGCAAATATTATCCTCAAGACATTTGGGCAAATATCCTGTGGGCAAATATCCTGTGGACCAATGAGACAAAAGTTAAACTTTTTGGAAGGTGTGCGTCCTGTAAAATCCATGTAAAACACAGCATTTCATACTGTAAAAAGAAAATCATAACAACAATCACACGTGGTGGTGGTGATGGTGGTAGTGTGATTGTCTGGGGCTGCTTTGTAGCTTCAGGACCTGGACGACTTGCCATAATTGTTAAAACCATGAATTCTGCACTCTACCAGGAAATCCTGAAGAAGAAACTCTGGCCATAGGCTTGTGACCTCAAGTTCAAGTGCACTTGGGTTATGCAGCAGAACAATGATCTGAAACACACCAGTCCACCTCTGAATGGCTCAAAAAAACAAAATTAAGGTTTTGAAGTGGCCTAGTTAAAGTCCGGACTTAAATCCGATTGGGATTCTGTGGCATGACAACAGGCCGTTCATGCTCAGAAACCCTTAAATGTGGCTGAATGTAAAAGATTATGAAAAGAAGAGAGGGCCAGCACTCCTCCACAGCAATATGAAATACTCATTGCCAGTTATCACAAACGCTTTATTGCAGTTGTTGCCGCCTAGGGTGGCACAACCAGTTATGTCACGAAAGACGATCCAGCAGTTTTGCTACCAATAGAAGCAGCAGGGGAGTTCAGCTCCGACGCATGCGCGTTGGCACGCGTTTGCGCGCATCAATGCGCCTAGCGGTGACGGCGTTTGGCGCCAAGGGACGCTATTTAAGCAGTCTGGTTCTTCTCCATCTTGCTAACCAGTCTACAGTGTATCCCCAGAGAACCTGCACCTGTTACCTGTTGATCTTCTGTTTACCTGACCTGGCTTCCTGTGACCTCCCCTGTCTGCAACCTGCATCTGACCCCGGCTTCGTCTGACTACCGCTTCTGCTCAACCCCTGGCTCTGTTATTTGCCCGCCTGTGATACCGACCCGGCCTGGACTTTTGACTACTCTTTTGGAGTTGCTCTGGTTCCTGATCCATCTGCCGGTACTTGGTCCGGTCTATGCACCTGCTTGATTCCTGTGCCCGCAAGTGCCACATCTCTGCTCCTGCCCGCTGTTGGAATCCTGCCTGGACCCGCTCTACACCTGCCTGCTGCCACTTCCGGTCCGCTACCCAGCTTACCATCAGGCACTTGTGCCCCTCTGGACTCTTGACCCTCTGTCTGCTCTACCAGGGACTCCTGAGTCGGAGGCTTACGAGAGGCCGCTCCCTGCACGTTGGGCTCCACAACCAGGTACGTGACAAGTTATTAGATTTAGGGGCAATTACTTTTTCACATAAGGCCAGGTAGATTTGAGCAGCTTTTTTCCCTTAATAAATTAAATCATTTAGAAACTGCATTTTGTATTTACTCAGGTTACCTTTGTGTAATATATATTTTTTTTTTTGATGATCTGAATCACTTAAAGTGGATGTAAACCCACTACTCACACAGTATAAACAAATGGCACAGTATTAATGTATATATACAGTCATGGCCAAAATTGTTGGCACCCCAGAAATTTTTAAGGAAAATCAAGTATTTCTCACAGAAAAGTATTGCAGTAACACATGTTTTGCTATACACATGTTTATTCCCTTTGTGTGTATTGGAAGAAAACAAAAAAAGGGAGGAAAAAAAAGCAAATTGGACATAATGTCACACAAAACTCCAATAATGGCCTGGTCAAAATTCTTGGCACCCTTTCAAAATTGTGGATAAATAAGATTGTTTCAAGCATGTGATGCTCCTTTAATCTCACCTGGGGCAAGTAACAGGTGTGGCAATGTAAAAATCACACCTGAAAGCAGATAAAAAGGAGAAAAGTTCACTTAGTCTTTGCATTGTGTGTCTGTGTGCCACACTAAGCATGTACAACAGAAAGAGGAGAAGAGAACTGTCTGAGGACTTGAGAACCCAAATTATGGAAAAATATCAACATTCTCAAGGTTCTCAAGTCCATCTCCAGAGATCTAGATTTGCCTTTGTCCACAGTGCGCAATATTATTAAGAAGTTTGCAACCCATGGCACTGTAGCTAATCTCTCTGGGCGTGGACGGAAGAGAAAAATTTATGAAAGTTTGCAACGCAGGATAGTCCGGATGGTGGATAAGCCGCACCAAACAAGTTCCAAAGAAATTCAAGCTGCAGGCTCAGGGAGCATCAGTGTCAGCACAAACTATCCGTCAACATTTAAATTAAACGCTATGGCAGGAGACCCAGGCGGACCCCACTGCTGACACAAAGACATAAAAAAGCAAGACTACAGTTTGCCAAAATGTACTTGAGTAAGCCAAAATCCTTCTGGGAAAACATCTTGTGGACAGATGAGACCAACATAGAGCTTTTTGGTAAAGCACGTCATTATACTGTTTCCCGAAAACGGAATGAGGCCTACAAAGAAAAGAACACAGTACCTACAGTGAAATATGGTGGAAGTACAATTATGTTTTGGGGTTGTTTTGCTGCCTCTGGCACTGGGTGCCTTGAATGTGTGCAAGGCATCATGAAATCTGAGGATTACCAAAGGATTTTGGTTCGCACTGTAGAGCCCAGTATCAGAAAGCTGGGTTTGCGTCCGAGATCTTGGGTCTTCCAGCAGGACAATGACCACAAACATACGTCAAAAAGCACACAGAAATGAATGGCAACAAAGTGCTGGAGAGTTCTAAAGTGGCCAGCAATGAGTCCAGATCTAAATCCCATTGAACACCTGCGGAGAGATCTTAAAATTGCTGTTGGGAAAAGGCACCCTTCCAATAAGAGACCTGGAGCAGTTTGCAAAGGAAAAGTGGTCCAAAATTCCGGGTTAGAGGTGTAAGAAGCTTATTAATGGTTATAGGAAGCGACTGATTTCAGTTATTTTTTCCAAAGGGTGTGCAACCAAATATTAAAGTGGAGGTTCACCCTATAAAAAATTTCTAACACTACATCCAGCCCAGTTCTGCATATAAAATGACACTGCCCTTTTTTTTTTTTTCCCGTAAATAGCGTTTAGCCATGGAATTCACCGCGGCTTCCGGGTAGGGAATCCCGCGGGAGTGGCCATTCCTATTGACATGCCAATTGATTAACATGCTAAACGATGGCGCACACAGCGCGTCACGACTTCCCGAAAGAAGCTCGGGTCGGGTCGGCTCTATTCGGCGCCGGTGCGCAGGCGCCGAATAGAGCCGACCCGACCTTCCTTCACCGACCCGACACTGACAAAAAATGTCAGTGTCATTTTATATGCAGAACTGGGCTGGATGTAGTGTTAGAAATTTTTTATAGGGTGAACCTCCACTTTAAGTTAAGGGTGCCAAGAATTTTGACCAGCCCATTTTTGGAGTTTTGTGTAACATTATGTCCAATTTGCTTTTTTTCCTCCCTTTTTTTGTTTTGTTCCAATACACACAAAGGAAATAAACATGTGTATAGCAAAAAATGTGTGTACTTTTCTGTGAGGCCTCGTACACACGATCGAGGAACTAGTCGGAAAAGACACATCGTTTTCCTCGACGAGTTCCTTGTTAGGCTTGTCGAGGAACTCGACGAGCTTGCTTTGCGTACACACTGTCAAGACAAAATCTCCTTGTTCTCAAACGCGGTGACGTACAACACATACAATGGCAGGGGAAGTTCGATTCCACTGGCACAACTCTTGGGGCTGGTTTTGCTAATCTCATGTGTTTGGGTGTTAAGTAAAAGTTTGTTAAGAGACGATTTGCACTTTTCAGTCTGTTACAGCTTGAAAAATGTGTTATCTCCATTACAAATGCTACTTTTACTCCCGTCTCATACTTTATTCTGAGCTAGCGCGGGTTTCTTAGCATACACACGCTCAAGTTTCTCGTCAAAAACCAGCCCGTCGAGGAACACAACAAGCAAATTCAGACTCCCGTCGAGGAAAAAGAGAACTTGCTCTCTTTTTTGCTCATCGAGTTCCTCGACAGTTTCCTCGATGAAAAACATACACACGACCGGTTTCCTCGGCACAAAAGCTCTCCCACCAAGTTTCTTGATGGATTCTGCCCAGGAAACCGGTCGTGTGTACGAGGCCTGAGAAATACTTGATTTTCCTTAAAAAATCTGGGGTGCCAACAATTTCAGCCAGGACTGTACATGCAAGCCTCCTGCATGTACCTTGCAAATGTCACCCCCTTCAGCAGTAGGAGACCCGCAAAACTCTTGAAACGGTGGGTGGGTCTCTTTGCCAAAGCTCGTGGGCGGAGTCGTGATGTCACAAGACTTCCCACCCACCTCTACACTCTCCTACTCTCCTAATCCTGAGTTTTGAGTAACATCCAGTCAAAACTCAGGAAAGGCACCACATGACTTTAGCATGTCCAATCATGTCCAACAGCCAATCCTGGGAGAGCTGGAGAAGAAAGGAGGAGGGATGTGAAGCTGGAATCATGACACTCTCTCTCTCTCTCTCTCTCATGCCGTGCATGATATAAAGAAATCAGATGTCAGTCACAGCAGTGGGGGAAGTGGCGACACAAACTTATCGGTGTGTCGTTTTTTTATCTTACTAAAAAATTTTTAAGAGGATTGCTCAGAGCTGGATTAACTCTTCGTGGCAAGACTGGGCACAAATGACTTGACATCCTCTTCTGTACCAGGTAGAAGTCTTCATTAAAACATATTTTTTCAAGGTTTACATCCACTTTAAGTGTGACAAATTGCAAAAACACAAAAAAAAAGGAAAGGGGCAAATACTTTTTCACAGCACTGTAAATGGTAGATGAATAAACCAGCCTTCTCTGGAACTAAAATATCAGTCCACACAGAATGACACCAAAGTAAAACCTTTCTGTAACTCGCCAGCCCAAATAGGCCCTGAAGTAAACCTGACTTAAAAGTGGTTGTAAAGGCTGGATAATTTTTACCTTCATGCAAAAACCTTCTGTGTGCTACTCTCCCCACAGCCCCCCGAATACTCAGCGATGTGCACAACATATTTGGCTGTCCTAGGACCCCCTTTCCTCATTTGCTGACAGCAGCGGGTGTCCAATGGCTCTCACTGCTGTCAGTCACAGCCAGTGAGCCAATGAGAAGAGAGTGGGGGGGGGGGGCGGCTCTATGTGTCTTATGGATGCATAGAGCAGTGGGTCGGGAGCGAGCATGCACCAGTGCCCCCAGGGAAAACGGCTTTCTCTGGGGGCACTGCTCAAGGGGGAGGAGCCAGGAGTGCCAGCAAGAGACCTGAAAAGAAGAGGATCGGGCTGCTCTGTCCAAAACCATTACACAGAGCAGGTAAGTATGACATGTTTGGGTTTTTGTTTGTTTTTCTTTAAACCCAAGCTGTCAATCTATTGTTGCTATAAACTATCGTCCTACAACAAGCATGCTATTAAGGACTTTTGACACTTTTCCAATTTCCTTGATCTGCACACTTGTTCGAGGTCAGTGACTTAGTAGGTATTAAAGGTAGTGTGTAAAAATAATACCTAGTCAGCACAATTTTTCAAAGATAGCCCTCGTAGTTCTCTCAGTCAGTACCAGGGCAGGGTCATCCAGCATCAAAGGCAAGGATCCAGAATTGCGCCCCACTCCCACACTATTAATACATGCTGTAGAATGGGTGTACCACCCTGCACCTATTTTTGCACCTTTGCTTCACTGCATTCAGGGCAACTTGTCCTCCTGCCCACCCCTTGTCCCAGCCTTGCTCTTAGTGCAGGTTTACTTTAGAGCCCTTTTATACCACTCTGTTGCACATGCATTACCATGTGGTATTTCATCCATTAATAAGCATCATGTTAAGATAGCCAAGTAATTTATAGGGAAAACACTTGAGACTAGAACAAAAACCAGTCCTGCACCTACAGTACTATGCATTCAAAATGCATTCAAAATCGCAATACATCACAGAAAGTGGCATGCATTATGATTACACACCGTAAACCAAGCACTTTGCCACTTGTTACCACAATTCATAGGTGCGAAGCCTTAAACAGAGTTCTAGCTAAAGTACTGAAGCGGCATTTTCATGCTATTGCCTATATCATGGGATCCCCAAACCAGGAGTTTCACTCTACCACTTCTAGCTGATTTTCTGCAGTAATGAGGACCTATGTTCCTTGTAAAATGTGTGTTGGATGTTATCCAGGAAAGAGAAGCGGATGTAGCCTCAGGCAGACGTCTCCACCTTGGATAACCCTGCTACAACAACTGGTACAAATAACATTTGCAAAGTCTTCTTTTCTCTTGATTTTATGTTACAATTATACTGTACATTAAGTATACCAGAAACATGACCTCATATTCATCAAAGCTGCCTGTCACTGCTAAAAAAAATGACTTACTGCTTCATTTACCTCATAATAAGGACTGTAAGAAGACTCTCTACAAGTCTTAGTTGCTGAGTTTTCGTACATGGATACTTTGAACGCTAAACTTCAGCCAAAACTATTTGCTTTCCTTTTTTTAGTTTTGGTCAGGTATTTTTTTCCTTGTATAGAGAGAAAGGATGAGAGCCTCAAGGGATTGGTCAAGATATCATTTTTATTTCATCACCATAACAGGATCTATCAAAACAGTTGTCAAAAATCATATCTGGACCGGACAGTCCCAATGGCTACATGTTCTCATTCTTTTTCCTATGTAAAAGCTAAACCTCATTGGGCATTGGAGTTCCACATTATTTCAAACTACCGCCATATTTAAAACGTTCCATCACCCCAATTCCTAAGGTTTTTTAACCCTTTGGGTAGTTTTATCCTCACATATAGCTGGATTCACATGGACCTGCCTAACGTTAGGCAGGCGTAGCGTATCTCATATACGCTACGCCGCCGTAAGTTAGAGAGGCAAGTGCTGTATTCACAAAGCACTTGGGGCCAGATTCAGGTACAAGAGCGGCGGCGTAACGTATCGTAGATACGTTACACCGCCGCAAGTTTTCATCGCAAGTGCCTAATTCACAAAGCACTTGCGATGAAAACTACGCCGGCGGCCTCCGGCGTAAGACCGCGTAATTTAAATGGGCGTGTGCCATTTAAATTAGGCGCGCTCCCGCGCCGGACCTACTGCGCATGCTCCGTTTCGTAACTCCCGCCGTGCTTTGCGCGAAGTGACGTCATTTTTTCGAATGGCGACGCGTGTAGCGTAATTCCGTATTCCCGGACGTGTTACGCAAATTACGTTAAATTTTAAATTTCGACGCGGGAACGACGGCCATACTTTAGACAGCAATACGTTTGCTGACTAAAGTTAAGGCACCAAAAACGACTACTAACTTTGTGACAGGAAACTAGACTAGCGGCGACGTAGCGAACGCGAAAAACTGTCGTGGATCGCCGTAACTCCTAATTTGCATACCCGACGCTGGTTTACGACGCAAACTCCCCCCAGCGGCGGCCGCGGTACTGCATCCTAAGATCCAACAGTGTAAAACAATTACACCTGTGGGATCTTAGGGATATCTATGCGTAACTGATTCTATGAATCAGTCGCATAGATACTCTGAGAGATACGTCGTATCTCCACTGTGAATCTGGCCCTTGCATCCTAAGTTACGGCGGCGTAACGTAAATGTGCCGCCGTAAGCGTGCCTAATTCAAATTGTGAAGAGGTGGGCGTGTTTTATGCTAATGAATCGTGACTCGACGTGATTGACGATTTGAACGAACGGCGCATGCGCCGTCCGTGGACGTATCCCAGTGCGCATGCTCCAAATTACACAGCAAAGACTCATTGGTTTTGACGTTAACGTAAATTACGCCCAGCCCCATTCACGGACGACTTACGCAAATGACGTAAAAATTTAAAAATTTTACGTGGGTCCGACGTCCATACTTAACATTGGCTGCGCCGTCTTTTTGGTGGAATATCTTTACGTCTGAAAACGCCTTACGTAAACGGAGTATCGTTACTGCGACGGGCAAGCGTATGTTCGTGTATAGGCGTATCTCGCTGATTTACGCATTCTAGGCGTAAATCAGTGTACACGCCCCTAGCGGCCGGCGTAAATAGACAGCTAAGATACGACGGTGCAGGCGGTCGTATCTTAGCTAGATTTAAGTGTATCTCAATTTGAGAATACACTTAAATATACGACGGCCCAGATTCGGAGTTACAACGGCGTATCTACTGATACGCCGACGTAACTCTACTTGAATCTGGCTAATAGTGTCCACCAGGACAGGAAGTGAGGGAAAATTTCTCCAGTGGAAGCATGGCAGCAATAAAATCCTGACAGCAGGGGAGGACTGAGCCGATGGGCATTTATTAATTTATTTCCCAGGCTGGTAGAGATAATATATGTTCAGCTAGTGGCCCTGAGTGGAGAAACTCCCCTCACTTAAAGTGGGACCTGCAGTCAGTGACACTCCAGCAATTATATAAGTATTTGTTCCATGTCCAGACCTGTCTTTGGCGATGAGCGAACTAAGTTCTGTTCGATGGACATTCACTGAAAATGTGAAAAAACCCACAAACCCACAAAATAGTGCCCAAATGCCATTGAAGTCTCTGGGAGCCAAATCCTTTAATTTTTCTCTGGCCTTTTTCAAGGTCAGTTTACGAACCTTTGGGGGACATGTACCAATACAAACGCAAAATGTTTAAAAAAATACCATTCAGTGGAGAGTGAGTCTTTAAAGCGGAGTTCCATCCAAAAATGGATTGTCCGCTTTTCGGTGTCACATTTGGCACCTTTCAGGGGGGAGGAGGGAGCAGATACCTGTGTAATCCAGGTATTTGCTCCCACTTACGGGCATAAGTCACTGCGGCAACCTACGCCACGTCTGGTGCCTCCTCTGTCCCCCCCCCGCTGTCTTCTGGGAGACACACAGGTCCCAGAAGACATCAGGGACCAGTGTGACTTGCGTATGCGCAGTAGGGAACCAGGAAGTGAAGCCGAAAGGCTTCACTTCCTGATTACCTTACCAAAGATGGCAGCACCTCCACCCAAGAGCCGAGGGACTTTTAATTATTTTTTTCGGCGGAACAGGGGAGGCTGTGATTAACAGCCTCAGCTCGTTTGCTGTGTGGAGAGGGGTGTGTCCCTTCCCTCCAATCAGCTCTCAGAGCTCTCCTTACTGTGCTCTGCATTGTGTAATTTCATCTCTCCACCCATTTTCTGACAGCTCAGACAAGCATTATATATTCTGGACTTAGAGGGTGTAGAGAATAGAATACCGCAGATAAACAGGTACAACTTATGTAGGAGGAATTGTTTAATCTCTGTGTATTACTTGAGACCAGCCACTTCACTAGGTATATGTGAGGCCTCGTATACAATAAAACCTAGAAGTTGATTGGTTACTATGCACAGCTGCACCAGATTCTGTGCGCACCAGTTTTACTAAATCTCCCCTGAATTCTTTCCACTGTAATCACAAAAACATGTACACCATGGGAGCTCTGCCTGTCCTGGCCTGACATTACAGTGTAGCACCAAATAATGAATATTAGTATTGCGCAACATCTACCTGTTACTTTATGACCTATTTTTTTCTTTTTTAACCTGCACTGGAAAAAAAATCAGTTGGATGCAATCTAGCTCAGTCCAGCCAGAAATTTACAGACAGTTTATAAGACAAATTATTTCAAATTGTCTGCAACATCTGTGGAGCATAAAATAAATCCTATGTTGTTCTCTCTTGAATAATAGTCATTATGGCCCGGATTCAAGAAGCAATTGCGCCTGTGTAACCATAGGTTACACAGCGCAATTGCTTACTTGCGCCGGCATTACGAATGCTCCTGATTCAGGAACCTCGTAACGCCGACTGCAGCCTAAAATCTGCGTGGCATAAGGCTCTTATGCCACGCATATCTTAGGCTGCATTCTTGCGATGGCCGCTAGGGGGCGCTCCCATTGTGCTCAGTGTATAGTATGCAAATTGCATACTAACACCGATTCACAATGTTGCGCGAGCCCTGCGTACGCAATTTACGTAGTTTGCGTACGTCGGGTTTCGCGTAAGGTTGCACATCCTAAAAGCAGGGGCAGCCAATGCCAATGCTAAAGAATACCCGTCGTTCCCGCGTCACGAAATTTGAAATCTACGTCGTTTGCGTAAGTGATTCGTGAATGGCGCTGGACGCCATTCACGTTCACTTTGAAGCAAATGACGTCCTTGCGACGTCATTTGCCGCAATGCACGTCTGGAAAGTTTCCCAACGGAGCATGCTCTCTACGCTCGGCGCGGGAGCGCGCCTAATTTAAATGATTCCCGCCCCCTACGGGATCATTTACATTAGGCGCCCTTACGTAGGGCAAGTTTACACAGCGCACACGCAATTTACGGAGCTACTGCTCCGTGAATCGCGGGTAGCGCAGGAAATTTGCGGGGGGGGCAGGGCAAAAACGCTGCCCTGCGCCTCCGTAAATAAGGGGCAAATCTACCTGAATCCGGGCCAGTGATGGTGCACTTGTGACTAGGTTTTGGTCAGGTTCTGTTGGAATCTGTACCTTCTGTTCCTGGATGCACATAGAACACACAAGGATGACAGCATTGATTGCCTTGCTGTAAAATTAGTTACCATCAGGAACAGGAATGAATGAAAACGAGTTTTAATTTTCCAGAAATTTTGACAAAATTGCACCTAAAATCTATTGTAGTCAATGTGAAAAGTAAAATTATAGCGCTAAAGCGAAAAGAAAAAAAAATACATTACAATTTACTAATTCTTAGATGTGATAGCTGCATTTTTTTTCTATTTTCATGCTTTATGTTTTCATTTGGTGATCCGGCCAGCAAGTCTGTTATTTTTCAATTATAGATTTGAAAAACAATGAAAAATGTGGACTGAATGGACTACAGCGAGCGAATTGTATCTTCTCTTTCATGTTATTGATGTTTATTTCTATGCTGAACTATGGACCTTACCCTGTGTTCTACTTATTTTTATTTTGTACTTTTCTATATACCTTTGCACTTTGTGTACTTCTTTAACAACCAATAAAAACAAATAAAGCTCCTTTGGCCCTCTCTTGGGGTTCACAGGAGTGCACTTTGTTCTGCACTCTTGTGACTGGTATTCAGCTGTCAGCGGGCTCAAGCTCGCTGTCAGTTGACATCACTCAGCCACTCTAGGCTCTGGAGAGATCCCGACTTTAATGTCAGGATCCACCCAGATGCCTGACCAGCAGCTGGCTCAGCCTCTCACCATGCCGCTGAGACTTTGAGCCAGCCGCTCCCTGCCCCCTTCACAGCCCAGCACTCCAGTGAGGGCTGGAGGGGCAGAGCAAAGAACCGGTGATTAACAGTCACTGGCACTCTGCTCAGTGAAGACAGTGAGTGGTCAGCGGTCATTGATCACTCAGTTCTCAGCAGTTGTGGTCTGCCCCCTTTCTCCACGCCACCCCCTATATGCAATGGATAGATTCATGCATCCACGGCCGCGGCGGCCACCCCCTGTTCATGCGTCCAGACCCTTTCAGGTCACCCGGTTCAAGAATTACAGCGGGCAGGTTTTTTGTTTTGAAGCACCTGATTAGCACTAATAGGCTTCAAAATAGAGTGAGCTTGGGTTGCATAGAATGCGCTCCGATCCCACCCAGGTGTGTTACAACAGCGATTATTGATCACTGATCCTCAATTCGGCCAATCAAAAGCGGATGTGAGACCCGTTTTCCGATTGGCCAAAAAGAGAAGACTCCTGACTGGCTGCCAAGGAGGAGGGAGCAAACGTAAGCCGCCGTCATTGTGATGACCCGTGGAGAGCACGAGAACGGATGGCCGCCGGAGCAGGGGAAGCCGCCGCTGATGGAGTAAGTGCTATGCTACAGACTGACTGACCGGGGGGGGGGGGGGGGGGGGTTGGCACACTGTTTGGTGTCCCCCCCAAAACAATTTCCACTGGCCACCACTGGTTCTTAGTATAGAGGCAGCGGGGGACAGATACAGCTAGGTAGGTTATAATCTGAGCGTTTTGAGTACTGCTTTCAACTCTATCTTGGAACAGTTACTGTGCCCAAAAACAAAAATTACAGTAAACAAATTATCAAATAAACAAAAAAAAATAAAAAAATAATAAGAACACTTAATTAACTAAACAAATTTACTCTGAATGCATCCTCTAAAAAAATATTTTTTTGTGGTTCAATAATTTAAACTTTTGACATACAAGGGTTGCAGAGGCAGCCGCTAGAATATGGTAGTCAAGCACCGTCTGAATCAAAAGACAACATAAACACAATCCAACTTGGAAAACATATACAATACAGCCTATGTGAAGATGGTTGGATAGAAAGTATATCAAAATAACAACAGATGACAATATAAGAGGCTACACTAAACGTAGAAAAACTCGGCTTGTACTATAGGCAGGGCTTTTTTTTAGGGGGAACTTGGGGGAACTCAGTTCCACCACCTCTGGCTCAGACCCTTTGTTGCCTGCTCACCACAATCACTTGTAAACACAGAAGTCTGG